>NC_142584.1:76372128-76523643 GCF_965207765.1 Zootoca vivipara | reverse complement strand
CAAAGTATTGGAGCCTCAGCTTCACGATCTGTCCTTCCAGGGAGCACTCAGGGCTGATTTCCTTAAGAATGGATAGGTTTGATCTTCTTGCAGTCCATGGGACTCTCAAGAGTCTCTTCCAGCACCATAATTCAAAAGCATCAATTCTTCGGCGATCAGCCTTCTTTATGGTCCAGCTCTCACTTCAATACATCACTACTGGGAAAACCATAGCTTTAACTATACGGACTTTGTAGGCAAGGTGATGTCTCTGCTTTTTAAGATGCTGTCTAGGTTTGTCATTGCTTTTCTCCCAAGAAGCAGGCGTCTTTTAATTTCGTGACTGCTGTCACCATCTGCAGTGATCAAGGAGCCCAAGAAAGTAAAATCTCTCACTACCTCCATTTCTTCCCCTTCTATTTGCCAGGAGGTGATGGGACCAGTGGCCATGATCTTGGTTTTTTTGATGTTGAGCTTCAGACCATATTTTGCGCTCTCCTCTTTCACCCTCATTAAAAGGTTCTTAAAAGGTTCTCTGAGCCTTACGTAAGTTAATTCCAGTAGCTAGGTTTCATTATCACATTTGTCATTCAAGTGAGACAATAAAACAGCTAATCGCAAGAAGCAGAAAATATTTGGTGCAGGGCTGCAGGGAGGAGAAGGGGCATTGTCAAATGTCTACCACACTTTGACACAAAGCCACAACATTATTTACATTTGGTGCCTCAGATAGTAATTAAAGGTAAAAGGTAAAGGGACCCCTGACCATTAGGTCCAGTCGTGACCGACTCTGGGGTTGCGCGCTCATCTCGCATTATTGGCCGAAGGAGCCGGCGTACAGCTTCCAGGTCATGTGGCCAGCATGACAAAGCCACTTCTGGCAAACCAGAGCAGCACATGGAAACGCTGTTTACCTTCCCGCTGTAGCGGTTCCTATTTATCTACTTGCATTTTGACATGCTTTCGAACTGCTAGGTTGGCAGGAGCTGGGACCAAGCAATGGGAGCTCATCCCGTCACAGGGATTTGAACCGCTGACCTTCTGATCAGCAAGCCCTAGGCTCAGTGGTTTAACCCACAGCACCACCTGGGTCCCATGCAAAAAGAGAAACATCTCACGGTTGCCTCCTTTCATCACAACTTTGTTGCTATGGCATGTCTATGAAAGTCTTGAATCCAAACAAGAGCAGAGAAATAAGAAACAGCAGTATCCATTCTCTAACACATTACCCTGGCAACCTCTGCCTTCTGAACAGCTGCAAGAGTCTAAGCAGAGGCATTTACTTTGTCCTGCTTCATCCTATGCCAAGGCTCAGTGAGAAGTCCTTTCTCCTTTATGAACTTGATTGTACATGAGGCATGGATAGGACATTTAAAAAGGAAGTTTTTCCAGTGAAAAAACCCACTGGAAAACAACTGTTTCCTGTCTATATCTTTTCCACAACATGCCTGCCATATTACATATTATTTCAATAGGCTAAAATAGAGGCCTCAACTGACAGTCATTAAGGTCTTCTATGTTTCCTTTAACAATGTAACCGTGCAATCCTATATATGTCTGTTGAAAACTAGGTCCCATTGGGTTCAATAGTCCTGTTCCCAGTTAAAATAGGATTGTAGTTTCAGTGTCCCATGGCATACTTCTTGTTTGAGAGTGCTAAATAGCATTAAAAACAGTTTGAGATAATTCTATAAGCCAGAGATTAGGGGACGCCTCTCCCCATATGAACCAACTTGGACCCTGTGATTATAATCTGAAGCCTGAATATATTTAGGATTATAAAACTAATCCTAAATATTGTTGTTGTTGTTTAGTCGTTTAGTCGTGTCCGACTCTTCGTGACCCCATGGACCATAGCACGCTAGGCACTCCTGTCTTGCACTGCCTCCCGCAGTTTGGTCAAACTCATGTTCGTAGCTTTGAGAACACTGTCCAACCATCTCGTCCTCTGTCATTCTAAATATTAAGGCTAATAAAAAAAGATGCAAGCTCCTAAAGATATCCCAAGCTTTTACGTTGGTCTAGTGGCAGTGCGAAAGAATTCTGTACAAATCCATCTGAAAATCTAGACTCTGACGATAGCTTCCGGTGGAGTATTTCCAGAAAGGATCCAGGTCCAGGAGCCACTACTTGCCAGCAGGTTGCAATCCAATTTGGAAATTTGGAGCAGCCTCACCTTCAAGAAAAGTGGATTCCCACTTCCAACTTGCTTTGTGACATGCTGCAAGCCAGGAAAGATCAGAGTGGCAGAGCAACCATTGCATCCTAAGCCCTCTCCCATAATACCGGAACTCAGGGTCATCCAATGGAGAGAAAAGTTGAAAGGTTCAGGACAGGGAAAAGAAAGTACTGCTTAACACAGTGCATAGCTGAACTGTGGAATTCACTCTGACAGGATGCCGTGACGAGCACCATCTTGGATCGCTTTAAAAGAGGACTGGACCAATTCGTGGAGGAAAAGGCTATGTTCTGCCTCTACTGTTGGAGGCAGTGTGCCTCTAAATACTAGTTGCTGGGTGTAACAAGTGCAAAGATCACTGTTGAGCTCATGGCCTGGTTGTAGGCTTGTCATGGGCACGTGGGAGGTTGCTGTGAGAACAGGAAGATGCATTAGATCAGTGTTTCCCAACCAGTGTGCCTCCAGATGTTTTGGGACTACAACTCCCAGAACCCCCAGCTAGCAAGACCAGTGGTCAGGAATGATGGGAGTTGTAGTCCCAAAACATCGGGAGGCACACTGGTTGGGAAACACTGCATTAGATGGACCTGTGGCCTGATCCAGCGGGGATTTTCTTATGCACTGCTGGCAGTTGCTTTCTGCCTGCCGTGGTGCAGCTGAACCCCCAGAGCAGCATGTATGTGTCAGGGACTGGACTAAGGAGGAATGGTGGAGACCGCCTCCCCCTCCTCCTGAACCTTCCAGAGAAGAAGAAGACAGTGTAGATTTACAACGCTGGTTTGCAGAAGGTCACGGCTCAGAGATAGAAGAGGGGCAAAGCTGGGAAATAATAGGAGAATGGGAGAGGGGAGAAGCACAGTCGGAGCAGCTGGCTGACACGTTATCACTAGAAAGCATTCCAGATGTGCCCCTTCTCCCAGAACCCGGCAAGCAGTGAAAGTAGGAGAGCAAAGAGCTAAGAGGCCTTAAGCAGCCACCGTAAGGGGGGTGGTGCTGTTGATAACTGAGAAGGGAAGGGGGTGGAGATTACTTAGAGCAACGCCATTATGGCAAGAGGCAGCATTTCTAAGCCTCTCTCTGTGAATATTGAATAAAAGACATTGGTAAGAGCTTCTTGTCTTTCTATTACTGGCAGCCTGCTTGGGGGGGGGCAGATCCGATTCCCTGAAGCCTGACAGTATGCACCATCCTAACCCACAAACAACACCAGGGTGGGGAGGTTAGAATTGTAGCCTAAGATGCAACTGTGTCAAGTCAACGTGGCTTGCTTCTTCGTCCCTCAAATGCCTGGCACAAGGAGGTGGGATTCAGTCATTCATAAACTCCGAACACATTTTTATGCCGTCATATTAGCTTCCCAAATTATGCAACTCAAGCTTTATAACAAAAGTTGTTCTGCCCTTTTGTTTCAGTAATTACACCCAAAGTGTTAGAAGGTAAGCATCAATTTAAGATAATAGTGGCAGTATATACTATAAACATCTTTGATGCATGGAATGCTTTGGGTAGTACTGCAATATCAATAGAACCTAATTTCTTTTTTAAAAAAACACAAAACAAAACATTGATTTCCACCACCTAACGACCCATTTTTCTTACTTTGCTGCTGACGACATTGCCTGAGTTCGTTTAATATTACAAAAATCTGTATTTAATAAAAGATGCATCAGTACTTATTGCACTGAGAAGAGACTCTGGCAGTCAAAAATGAACAAATTCTCTCAGTCAATTGCACTATTTTGGCCTCAAGCTGAATATTCACCATTAAACGTTCATATAGGCATTTGTTACTATCTACAAAATGTTCCTCATGTAATATGGAAGACCCTTTGGGAAGAGCCGATATGTCCATGATTCATAAAAGGAAGTATTTTTTCACACAGCACACAGTTAAGCTTTGGAACACTGATGGTCACCAGCCTGGATAACTTTAAAAGAGGATTGGACAAATTCATTGAGGAAAAAGCTACCAATGGCTACTAGCTTTGATGGCTATGCAGTACTCTGCCTCCATGGTTGGAGGCAGGCAATGCTCCTGAATACCAGTTGCTGGAAGCCACAGGAAGGGAAAGTGTTCCCATGCTCAGCTCCTGTTGCAAATCTCCTACAGGCATCTGGTTGGCCACTGGGAGA
Source organism: Zootoca vivipara (assembly GCF_965207765.1). Lineage (NCBI taxonomy): Eukaryota > Metazoa > Chordata > Lepidosauria > Squamata > Lacertidae > Zootoca > Zootoca vivipara. The sequence continues at coordinate 76,519,352 of NC_142584.1, read as the reverse complement.
ACAGAATGCATACAGCCATTGGCATCTTTGCACTAATAGAAAGCACCTCTACTCGTACAAAGTGGTGCTCTCAATTTCCATACCCATGGCAGCCCCATCCCAAAAAAAATTGGATCTGGAGTTGCAGCTACATTAAAGTGACTGGTGAGAATCAGGTACCTTTCCTTACATGGGATTTTCAGTTTTATTCCCATATAAATGTGCTCTGAGAATCCCAGAAAAACAGCAGTACTCAGACACTGTCTTTATATCAGTACAGTGGTACCTCGGGTTACGAACACGATCCGTTCCGGGTCGCAGTTCGTAACCCAAAAAGTTCGTAACCCGAAAAGGGCCCAAACCGCCGTTTTGCGCATGCGCAAAGCGCTATTTTAGCTATTTTCGCGCTTTGCGCGCGGCGCTTCTGCGCACGTGCGCGGGGTGAAAATACTTCCGGGTTTGCGAAGTTCGTAACCCGGGTTGTTCGTAACCCGAGGTGTTCGCAACCCGAGGTACGACTGTACAGTATTCAGTATTCAGGACCAGCCCACTATATCAGTATATCAGTATTCAGGACCAGCCCACTGTTACTGCCATTGCCAGAGTGGCAGTAATGGCTGTGGCCCACCCCATCTGTCTCTATAGTGGCCTTTTTGAAAATAGGAAGCACTGCTGGTCTCCCCCTGCCCCTGGGAAGAAATGGTAAGGGCTGCCTTCTGGGATTTCCCAGGCTCTGCACCCTCCCAGCATGATTCAAAGCAGAACCCTTCCCCCCTGCACAACAGCCTTTGATTTCCACTTCAACCATTGGTTAAGGTTTATTTGATTCCGCCCTTGTTCCCGATGTAGATTTTCACTCTCCCCTTCTTCCCTGGTGGTGAGGGTGCATCATTTTGTGGTTCCACTCAGGTTCAACAATGTCTTGGACCAGCCTGGTATTCTTATCTAACCAAAGAAAAGCATTGGATTTGAGCCATGGTTCAGAAGCATAATCTGCTTTGAAGGCCTGGAAACGATGCCTTATGAGGAACGGCTTAGGGAGCTGGGTATGTTTAGCCTGGAGAAGAGAAGATTAAGGGGTGATATGATAGCCATGTTCAAATATATTAAAGGATGTCACATAGAAGAGGGTGAAAGGTTGTTTTCTGTTGCTCCAGAGAAGCGGACACAGAGCAATGGATTCAAACTACAAGAAAGAAGATTCCACCTAAACACTAGGAAGAACTTCCTGACAGTAAGAGCTGTTCGACAGTGGAATTTGCTGCCAAGGAGTGTGGTGGAGTCTCCTTCTTTGGAGGTCTTTAAGCAGAGGCTTGACAGCCATCTGTTAGGAATGCTTTAATGGTGTTTCCTGCTTGGCAGGGGGCTGGACTGGATGGTCCTTGTGGTCTCTTCCAACTCTATGATTCTATGATTCTTAGTCACATAAATATAGCCTCTGAGCATGGGCAGAGCACCTCTCTTTCATCACCGGATAACTATAGGGCAGGTCATGCGGAAGAGCTTGGAGAGTGTGGAGACTGGACTAACAAAAAAGTGAGGCAATACGAAGATAGACACACGCACACACACACACACCAAACAGAATGCTAGAGACTGTTCTAATCATTATTCATTAATTGTATATTTCCTTCCCTAAAACGTTTGCTGATCTTCTTTATATTCCCTAATCATCGTTTCTACCTTCGGGTTTTCAGCTTCAACATCACATGAATGCTTTTTGTCAATAAGCCCTAGACTGTGCAAATTGAGAAGAGAATCTGCAGTTATCCATGCCTTCCTCTTCTGATCGCCTCCAGATGTCGCCATCAGGATCAGAATGTATGTTGTCTACCAGCTCCAAATACAATTTCATCTCTTTTTAAAAAGCAAAGCATCAAAAGAAACTGACAGAATGTGAATATTGAATTTCATTGTAGTTTGTAAACCCTCACAATATAACTTGTAGCTTCATAAAACTGGAGAAAAGAAAATCACATTTCTTTTGTTAAATGGAAATTAAAACAGGCGTTTTAAAGCTAATGAAGCATCTACATCAGGCATCCCCAAACTTTGGCCCTCCAGATGTTTTGGACTACAATTCCCATCTTCCCCGACCACTGGTCCTGTTAGCTAGGGATCATGGGAGTTGTAGGCCAAAACATCTGGAGGGCCACAGTTTGGGGATGCCTGATCTACATGTTCCATGCTGAGCTTCTGATGAGCTCTGGTGTGCTGGTGTTACAAGACTAAGGCAATTAATATATTATCCCTTATTCGTTAGAATCAATGAAGTGGATGTCTCTTTACCTTGGTACAAGGCTGGGTTACCTGTGTACCAAGGCAGCCTATCTATCACCAAGTTAGACCATTGGTCCATCTAGCTCAGAATTGTCTGGAAATAACTTTCCTTGGTTTCAGGCAAGGGACATTCCTTGTCCCATTAGGAGATGCCAGAGTTTGAACCTGGGACTTTCTGCATGCTCTACCATGGAGCTACAGCTCATCTTAGAAATCAGGAGCTGAAGCTGCCATCCTAAACACGCTTTTTAGAAGGCAAGTCTCATAAAACTCAGTGGGAGATACTCCGGAGTGAATCTGTTTAGAATTACTTGTCAGTCCTTTATCTGTAGCATACAGTGCCTCAGACAAGACCTCCCAAATGAAGCCATAGTACATTAAAGCTGTAGTATACCGTTTTACGGTATGCTGCTGTTCACTGACATTTTGCTCTAGGAGCCTTAGGTTGGTCTGAATCATGCTCATGTGCCTGCCTCTCTCTCTGCCAAGCAATGGCAAGAGCCCATGGGGTCCCAGGCACACACACATAGAAGACACGGTGGAGACTGTCATGCTTTAAGAAATCTGGTTGACTCGCCTATTTACGTACACCTTCAGTCTGAATGGAGGGAGTTCAGATCTTACGGCATAGTCATTCCAAGAGGCAGCAGCATAAGTTGTCTGCATCCAGTACCCTCCAAACATGGATCTTAGTCCTTCTTCCTCCTTCTCCCTCCCAGAAATCCCTTGTCTGAAAACTCCCTTTTCCTGTTCCCTCTAACATACATCCCATCACCTTGATACAGGGGCATAGGAAGATAGGGGCGGTGGGGGTGGGCCGCCCTGAGCAGCGGGCTCCAAGGGGTGCCCACCCCGCCCCCAAAATGTGTGCCTCGCCCCCGGAACATGTGTCACGCCCCTCCGGGAGGCGCCCCCCCACCCCCACCCCCGATGCCAGAGCATGAAGCTCCGCCACTGCCTTGATAACATTTCACCCCTAAGCTAAATTATTTCTCTCCCCAATGGCCCATCAACACCTTTTGTCATGTTAGGTTTGTTCTTCACTAAGCCAGTCAGACTGGCTGCATAAGACAGCCTAGGAATTCCTTGCTTGCATTCTCCTTTCATAACCCAAACCCTAGCATTGATTAATTTCTAAATCTATAACACCATTGTATATGTATATCCTGTTAAGCATTAGTTAGACTTACAGATAAACCTAGGTTAATAGTTCTCATATGCAGGCATGTAAAACGTTCATTTTTATATGTTGAGATGCACATTTTAAAAAAAATGCATGCATAGTTTTGTCTAAATGCATGCATAGTTTTGTTCTTGAAGCCATTTCCAATGTCTAAGGCTGTAACCCTATGGACATTTTCCTGGGGGTAGGGATGGGAACCCATTACTTTGGATAGAGATACCTAGAATTCCTCTGTAAATGGGTCGTTAACAATGCCTTCACAATTACCATTGAGCTCAGACGGACACTAAAGCCAAGTGAAAAGCCCTTCTTTGTATAAAACTGTGTCGAGAACAGGGTTGAAGAAACTCGGTCCCTATTGCAGCCTACCTGGCCTCACTATGTGGTCCCCAGGTTTCCCCCCCCCCCCACTCAGCCAGTGACACTTCCTTCTCAGTCACATCCCTGGTGTCTTGTTCAAGTGAATGGCACTTTCCTCCTCCTTCAGGTGTCGTACTGGCAGAGCACCTGCAAGTTAGCAGGGGCAGTCCCAGAATCAGAGTCTTACAGCAGTCCAAAGTTTAATCACAGGCTATGAAGGCTGAATTCCCCACTCCCAGTTACGGACATTAAGTAAAAGCGAAACAAAAGAAGTGCCATGGTCAGATCACTTTCTGGTGCAACTGGACTTCTCCGCAACCCTTTCCCTCTGCAGGGAGGTGGGACCGATTCGGATGGTCCGCCCCCGCTACTTAATGGATCCAATTGGCTTCCAAAGAGTGGTAGGGGATGTTTTATCCCATGTCGATGGCCTTTCAGCTGATTCCCTGGTGGCCCGCTGGAATGCGGAGTTAACCAGCGCTATTGACTGTCTGGCTCCGAAGCGCCCTCTCAGATTGCATGGAGCCCGGACAGCCCCGTGGTTTTCCCCGGCGCTGAGGGCAATGAAACAGTCGTTGAGACGGCTAGAGCGCCGGTGGCGGAAAACTCATTTTGAATCAGACCGGACACGGGCTAGAGCTCAACTTCGAGCCTACCAAGTGGCAATGGCGACGGCGAAGAGGACCTTCTTCACCGTCTCCATCGCATCTGCAGAAAACAGCAGCAGGAGACTCTTCCAGGTGGTTCGCAATTTAGCGGAACCACCTGCTCCATCCGGGCCCAGTACGGGCCACATGATCTCCTGCAATGATTTTGCAAAGTTTTTTGCAGATAAAGTCGCTCAGATTCGGGAAGAGGTAGACTCCACCGTGGGAGCAGGGCCGGGGCGGGGGAGTGCTAGAGTCCTGTCTAGTCAAGTTTTGTGGGATCAATTTCAATCTGTTACCTCCGAGGATGTGGACAGGCTGCTTAGACGAATGAAACCAACCACCTGTCTCCTTGATCCTTGCCCATCCTGGCTTATAAAAGCTAGCCAGGAAGGGCTGGGCGATGGGCTTCGCGGGTTGGTAAATGCTTCTCTCCATGAGGGAGCCTTCCCAGACCCGCTGAAAGAGGCGGTTATTAAACCGCTTCTTAAAAAACCATCTTTAGATCCGGCCAATATGGCCAACTATCGCCCAGTCTCAAATCTTCCATTCTTGGGCAAGGTGATTGAGCGAGTGGTTGCGGAACAACTCCAGGCACGCCTGGAAGAAGCGGACCATTTGGATCCCTTCCAGTCAGGATTCAGGCCTCATCATGGGACTGAAACTGCCTTGGTCGCACTGGTCGATGATCTCCGGCGGGCTAGGGACAAAGGTAAGAGCTGTTTCCTTGTTCTGCTGGATCTCTCAGCGGCTTTTGACACCATCGACCATAACATCCTTCTGGACCGTCTAGAGGGCTTGGGAGCTGGGGGCACTGTCATGCAGTGGTTCCGCTCCTTCCTCCTGGGCCGTGTTCAGAAAGTGGTGGTGGGGGATGAGTGTTCAGACCCCTGGGCGCTCACTTGTGGGGTGCCTCAGGGTTCTGTCCTCTCCCCCATGCTTTTTAACATCTATATGCAGCCACTGGGAGAGATCATCAGGGGGTTTGGGCTGGGTGTCCATCAGTATGCTGATGATACCCAGCTCTACCTCTCTTTTAAATCAGAACCAGTGAAGGCGGTGAAGGTCCTGTGTGAGTGCTTGGAGGCGGTTGGAGGATGGATGGCGGCTAACAGATTGAGATTGAATCCTGACAAGACAGAAGTACTGTTTGTGGGGGACAGGAGGCGGGCGGGTGTGGAGGACTCCCTGGTCCTGAATGGGGTAACTGTGCCCCTGAAAGACCAGGTGCGCAGCCTGGGAGTCATTTTAGACTCACAGCTGTCCATGGAGGCACAGGTCAACTCCGTGTCCAGGGCAGCTGTTTATCAGCTCCATCTGGTACGCAGGCTGAGTCCCTACCTGCCCACTGACTGTCTCTCCAGAGTGGTGCATGCTCTAGTTATCTCTCGCTTGGACTACTGCAATGCGCTCTACGTGGGGCTACCTTTGAAGGTGACCCGGAAACTACAACTAATCCAGAATGCGGCAGCTAGACTGGTGACTGGGAGCGGCCGCCGAGATCACATAACACCGGTCCTAAAAGACCTACATTGGCTCCCAGTACGTTTCCGAGCACAATTCAAAGTGTTGGTGTTGACCTTTAAAGCCCTAAACGGCCTCGGTCCGGTATACCTGAAGGAGCGTCTCCACCCCCATCGTTCTGCCCGGACACTGAGGTCCAGCTCTGAGGGCCTTCTGGCGGTTCCCTCATTACGAGAAGCCAAGTTACAGGGAACCAGGCAGAGGGCCTTCTCGGTAGTGGCACCCACCCTGTGGAATGCCCTCCCACTAGAGGTCAAAGAGAACAATTACCAGACCTTTAGAAGGCATCTCAAGGCAGCCCTGTTTAGGGAAGCTTTTAATGTTTGATGGATTTCTGTATTTTAGAATTTCTGTTTTTTTTTTTTGGAAGCCGCCCAGAGTGGCTGGGGGAACCCGGCCAGATGGGCGGGGTATAAATAATAAATTATTATTATTATTATTATTATTATTTAAGAGGGAGAAGACCCAGGGAACATTAGGAAGAAAAGCTGGCTAGTGCAGAGGAGGAGTCAAGTAAGGAAGAGAAATTAAACATCCCCCTGTGTCACTTGTATTCCTGGGTGCCTTAAAGCACAGAAATATGAAGTGCCTTCAACTTACATTTTAGTGTGCATTTATATTTGCAAATAAATATGTTCTCGAGGTCTATTTCCCTGCTCTGCTCCATCCTTGTTCTCATTCTACAATGAAGACTCCAGGCTCAATGAGAAGAAATTTTCCTGTTTTGATTTTCAAAAGCTGGCAAGTATGATCATAATTATTTGCAATCAATCAAGTTAGCAAACATTATGCAAATACTTCCTCCAACAGTCTGCTGAATATTCCAACACTCAAATGTTTGCTATGACCTTCAGAGTTTTCATTTGATGTTTAGATAGAACTTCAAATGACTGACTCTTTCTGGTAGAACTCAATTTTCTCCAAGGATCTGTATATTTTAGTCAGTTTAGGAATCTATCCATTTTTATTTCTTTTAGTTTCTCATTTCTCCAATTTTGAGTTCAGTTGTATGCATTTCCACAGCAATCTGAATTCTTAAAAAAAAAAAAAACTCACGAAAATTTATTAGCAGTTTAGGACAGATTTTTCCCAATATGCATACTTTTGTATGCAACTTTGCCTTATATACACATTTCTGCAAGCAATTTCCCATTATATAGTGCATTTTGTATGTTATATTACCAAATATATTCACACTTTTCATACACACTTTACCCCAGTGCACATTACTTGGTTGGAGAACTGCTTTGCAAAATTCAGAAAACTGTGAATTTTAATAGATTACTGTGTTTCAGGAAGTGTGTATTAGGTACAGTTGACTTCAAATGCAAACTAAAACAAATTTCTCCCCAACTCCTAGCTATCGTGCATTGCTGATGCAAGGTGCAGTTATAAACAGGGGCATGCCAGATCAGTCAACACTGGCAGCCAGGAAGCAGACCTGTGATTCAGTCAGCTCAGACGAAGCTTCAAGGCAGCCTGTGGCTAGAAAACAAATGAAACTGCTTAGGCTGTGTAGCTGGACCAGAGCCCATAGTTATATAGGGCCCTATGTGAATTCCTTAGCTTCTTAGTGGCCCTAATTCTGCCATACTGAAAGCTGCAGTACTCCTGCTGGCCATTTAGAGGATGGCGCTGCAGAGCAGCAAAACTCAGACCAGCAGTTCCCTCTACTGTACAAGCCATCTTAGTGGAACAGGAAGTAGATGCTGCCAGATTCCTGGTACAAGGCTCAGGGCACCTTACACTTTCTCTGTATCAATCGACCCCGTTCACTGATCTTCATCAGAAGTTCTTCCTTAGGAGTGCCCATCATTTGAGGCAAGGCAGGCTTTAGCTGGAAAGAGAACTATTTCAGTGGTGGTGGCCTGCTGATGGAATGCCCTCCCCAATGTTTCCTGACACCCATTCTGCTGTCATTCTAACAGCTGGCAAAGGCACTTTTTATTTTTCCTACCTTTAAGAAAAAACTTTTTAAGCTGTATCTTATTTCTTGTTTCAGCTAATCATTCCATCCCACATTGAGTTATTTTGAGTTCTTGCTATTCTATTTTTGTTCTCTTCCGTTCTTCTTTGAATCTTTGCAGTTTGTCTAGAGATCGTGAACCGCCTTGGGAATGCCAATATGCGCTGAAGGTGTGGAGAATAATTTATAAAAAATAAATACATACATAAATGAACAAACAAACAAACAAACAGATTCCCTTCACACAGCTATGCCCGGGGGAGGGGGCACACAGTGATTTTAAGCAGCTAAGCAGAGGGATGGGGAAAATATGGTACAATATTCTCAAGAGCAATTTTTCAACAATATGAATGGCAATACCATAATTAGGAAATGTGTTTTGAAGTCATTCTAAATGGCTTTACAAAGTCATATCAATTATAACATCATCTCCTAATGCTTAGCAATCCCGTCTCCTAGATAGATATACCCGTTGTAAACATTCATAATTTACAGTCTTCTGTTCTCCATAAAAGTACTTTTAATGGTTACCCCCCCCCCCTTATAAGAGAATTGCAACCAGTTAACACAAATCCAAGGCATATTACTGATGCTCAACACAAGTTAATGCATTGTTTCCTGTGAATATTGCTCCGAAGAATCCACAGGTTGCAACATTCATTGCAATGTAAAATTACAGTAGGTTAATATATTTACACATACACACTTTCTCTAGTGTATATTAAGGGATCTTCTTTAACCACAATATTTGCACTTCTGAGAATATTCCAGTGAAACATGCATCCAAATGAAACCTTTGAAATACAGATTTTTTTTCTTCACTTTTGGTCCGGGGGTGGGGGCAGGGGGAATAGAGAAACCAATTCTGACTATGGTACAAAATAAATCTGCGTGCATTCTAGAGCTGAACTGATATGTCCTAAAATCTCCAGAACACCTTATCTATACTTCTCAGAAGTTTTCTATAATGGTGAATATTTCAAGCTTGGCTTGCGCTTTTCTCCTGTCCCAAAAAACCTGAAAGTGTAAATTTCCAGGAGGACAGCAGGAAAATTGTGTGTTTCTGTTTCATTTGTAGTACTGAAAGCAAAATAGAAGTGTCAGGTTAAAAATCCTGTTAACATCATTTTGCATTGTAGGGGTTTTTTCCATCATTGTAATGATTCATTCTTAGACTCATTTAGCCTACTTAGTATAAGTTATCACACCTTTTAGATCACAAACTATTAGGAAAGTATTTTAATTACAGGTGACTTGATAACTTGCAAAAGGTAATCCTGTACCCAAGGCTCAAACAAAAAGTCTGAAAAACCATATTGATTTGTATGCTGTTGGTGGATTCTTGTCATTATCTTGTTGGGCTGCGTATGTGATACAGGGGAGCCATACCAGGATGAAGGCGTCTTCTTCTATTTGTCCCCGTGTCAGTTTCAGTTTATTGGTTAATTTTTCTAGTAAGTCTAATAATACCCACCCACCCCAATCACATAAAAACAAAGTTCACCACAGCCAATCACAAAGAAGCAACCACACCCTAGGGCAGGCATAGGCAACCTTGGCTCTCCAGATGTTTTGGAACTACAACTCCCATGATCCCTGACCACTGGCCCTGTTAGCCAGGGATCATGGGAGTTGTAGTTCCAAAACATCTGGAGAGCCAAGGTTGCCTATGCCTGCCCTCTAGGCCAACCCCAACTTCTCTCACCACCAAAGAAACACAAGCGAATAGCAAAGAGAACCTGTACAAACGACGCTGATACAAAAACTCACACATACATTAAGTAAAAGAGAAACATCGCCACCCAACCCCAACTCCACCCACCATGGCCCCCTCCACCTCTTCCCCCCTTTTCTTCCTCATGTAACACTAATGTCTCAACATATGAAACTGACCTGTAGAAAATGTAACTTGAAAAAAGAGACATTGCACATACTTTTGTAAACCAAGAAATCTTTAATAAAAAGTACTTTAAAAAAAAATCTGAAAAACCGGACTCAAAGCATATTTTTGAATTGCTTTTATTCCTTGAATGCTTTAATTTGTGCCTGAGACATGGCATAGATAGGATGGTTTAACTTTTGGGGTTTTTTTTGCCAACTCTGTTTCATTTAAGCAACACAAATGCTTCAAAATAGTTTCATGCAAAATAAATTTTCAAATAGCTAATTGAATCAGTGCATCTATTTTTTTCTTTTCCAAATCTTCTCTTTGAAAATAGAACAGCAAAGACAGCAATTATCCATCAATATGGCCAAATTAGACTTGTATAGCAAATTCACGCAATGCTCTTTCAACCCTTTTATAGAATTTAAATTTTGATTTGACATAATACATAATGAAAAGACAGAGTTGCTATTAATCCTTTAGCCCCGTGCCTGCGCTCTAGTTCCAGTACTGAAGGTCAAACTCATCCATTTTAGAAAATGCTGCTGTGATTATGCCTGGTGAGCTGATTATAATTCTGTTTAAGATCTTCCAGTGTCTTAGATTATAGCAAGTAAGCCCAAAGAATTCATCTGTTTCTGTAGTAAATCAGAACACAGCTTTTACATTCCAGCCACACGATGGAGCCACAGATCAGACGAAATATATAGCACACAGTATTTTGTTTAATTAATTGCATCCCCACAGTCAAAGATCATAAAATGTGTCTCTCAAGATAAGGTTGAGTAATTAATAATCAAACCCAATAACTGATTATATGGTGATTTTATATGACCAATTAGTTAAACGGCTGTTTTAAGTTTTGTAGCAAACAAGGCTAGAAACGTGAGGCTCATTTCATTTATTTTAGTCATAAGAACATGAGAACCCAGCTGGACCAGAAGAAAGGTCTATCTAGCCCAGCATTCTGCACCCTGCAGTGGGAAACTATGTAGATGCCCACACGAAGCACATGAACAGGCAGTGAGGGCAAGAGCCCTCTCCTGCAATTGCTGTCCACAACCGATATTCAGAGGTGTCCTGCCCCTGATGCAGGAGGCAGAATACAGTCACCAGGACAAGTAGCCACTGATACTGTCCTTGGATTTGTTTTAAATCCATCTGTTTGGCAACCAGCACTACAACTTCTGGCAGTGAATCCTATAACTTAATTCTGTTCTGCATAAAAAGTAGCTCCTTTCGTCTGTCCTGAATTTCCTTTTTAAAAAAAATATTTTTCTAATTTGATTTTACATGTATAAGAACCATACATGTATTACAACCATATTTACATCCATATTTAAAGATTCCTCTGAATCTCTGGACTTCCCACCTACACCTCTATGGGTCCTATTGTCAACCCTTTCAACTGCATATTATTCAGTAGTCCATATTTTATATCACTCCATTGTCTACATAGTATTTGCTACATTACAAGTGTTATTGCAATCCTGCTAGTGTTTTCGTCTGCTTCAAGTGGTCTCTTAGATAAATTATAATTTTTTTCCCATTCTTTATTGAAGTTTTGGTCTTCTTGGTTCCTGAGCCTTCCGATCAGTCTTGGCATTTCGGCATAATCCAACAGCTTAATTTGCCATTCCTCTTTGGTAGGGACTTTGTCTTTCTTTTCATTTCTGGATTAGTAGCATCAGTGCAGCTGTTGTCACATAGTGTGTCCAGAACTTCCCACTATACACCCCAAATGCTGTAACCTTTCCTTAGTGTGGAACTGATGCAGCCCCCCACTCATTTTGGCGCTTTTCACCAGCTCTAGCATCCTTCCTTTCTTTCACTTTCTTAGAAAGAGGCAGTGTGGTGTAGTGGTTAGTAAGACCTGGGAGACCAGGGTTCGAATTCCCATTCAGCCGTGAAGCCCACTGGCTGACTTTGGGTCAGAGATTGTCTCTCACAGGGTTTTTGTGGGGATAAAATGGAGGGGGGACAAGTGCATGCCAGCTTGAGCTCTTTGGATAAAAGGTGGGATCATAGAATCATAGAAATGTAGAGTTGGAAGGGACCACGAGGGTCATGTAGTCCAAACTCCTGAAGTGCAGGAATTTTTTTGCCCCACCCATGACCCTGATATTGAGAGTCTCAGGCTCTACCTACTGAACATAACAATAAATAAATTCTTTCCAGCTGCAGCTGTCAGAACTATGCACAATATTCAAAGTGTGATCACCCCATAGATTTGTATGAACAAACTGTGATATTGGCAGTTACCTATATTTTCAGTCCCTTTCCTAATGGTCCCTAGCATGGAATCTCTCCTTTCCACAGCTGTCTGACACTGGGTTGATGTCACCATGGGCCCAAGATCTCTTTTCTGCTCGGTCGCCACCAGCTGAGGCCCCCATCAGTGTATACATTTAGCCCCACTGTGCATTGATCTTCACACACTAACATTGAACTGCATTTGCCATTTACCCATTTTGAAACTATCTTTTTGGCAGGAGTGGCCTGCAGCAAGGGATACTGCTGCAACCCTGGTCTCCCAGCAGGAGCATTGATACAGAATACCAAGATGAGGTGGGTGGCAGGGCAATGACAAGGTTGGGCAGGCTGAGCTGATCAAATACTCCTGCTACATTGGCAGGACTCCGGACTTCTGCTTTGAATTAAATTGCTTAATTCCCACACCTGATGCCCATCCAGATCTTTAACACATCCCTTCAGAAACACATTCTCTACTTTCCAATGAGAGCTGGAATAAGATTTTTTTTTAATAAATAAAAAAGTAAAGGTAAAAGACAGTTGGGGAAAGGTGTGAGCCATTTAAAATGTAATGTTTCATCCTTGTGTAGAAATTCCATATTTGAGTGAATTATGGTACATATAATTTGAAAACCTTTTATAATATCAGATAAAGTAGGTGCATTCATTTTGAAACAGTTTCCTTAGCTGGATGCTTGTTAAATTTGCATTAAGTCTTTTATACTAGATTATTCAAATGTGCTTTCTTCCATCCATGAAACAAAGACAATACAGATTTCCTTTATTTACCAAAACAAATCTCAATATATCCATGTATCACTTTTGTGATCAATTTTCAGTTATCCATACAATGCCTATGTTTCCTGTGCAGAGAATTGACATCGCCACCCTTGTTCAGATCCCACCTTTTTCTTGAAGAATATTGTTGTGGGTTTGGGGAGTCAATCTGGATGATGCCAGTCCCCTTCAAATCTTGGGATCCTACATCTGTGGAGGGTAGAATGTATACAAGCAATTTTGTCAAACCAGTCCTTGGTTAATGGCTTCAGCTGACTAGTTAAGTACCACCATTAGCATAACCAAAAGAGTTGCTCTGTGCCATAGGACACCTAATTGCTAGTTAGGAGAATCATTGCCAGAGGTGTGCGAGAGCTGAACTAGAAGCAGGCAGGAAGTTGGACACAAAGATATGCTTGTGCTGGATCCAAATCTGTGAATAATGGAGAAGCAAGATATTTTAGAGTGTTAATGGTGTGAGCCCCTCCATCCTGTGTTCAGGCTGCATATATGCGTAAATAAAACCAAACATCCTCAATCACTATTTCTGCTGAGCTGACCTTCATTCTAAGGGAATTCTGGGCAAGTACTGCAACCTCTTGAATCTCTCACCACTGGAAGGTAGGCATGGCTTGTATGGCAAAAAAATCAAACAGGAAAAAACTCAGAATGTAGGGGAAGAAGTGATTGTAAATGTATTACCACCCTTTAGGCAGCTATCAAGGAATCAAGAAGCCACAATAATGCCAGAAAAATGCTGATGTGGATTGGACCCAGTTTGGTCTTTGGCATTGCCTAAATGGGTGTGTGCCTGGGAAGAGCTCAACTAAATACTTGTTTTCTGACATTCAAATGCTTTGGCTTCATAGGTCTCTCTGACTGGGTTGGACTTGTGATAGACACTATAATGTTGTACAGCCCTTTGATAATTTTGGCTGTCATTGAAACAGATTTAGCATAGTCAGTTATATTTTCCTTAAGAGTACACCTGGTAAAAACGAATCTAAATTAGTGGTTACCCATTAATTTCAATGGACCTTCTCTGAGCAAAAGCTAATAAATAACAAAAATAGTTGAGTACGGCATTTGCACAACATCCTCCACAATGATATCACTTGAAGAGAGTTGTTTTATTCCAATGATACCTGCCCTGGGTTCATATGAGAAAAGGCAGGCTAGAAGTGATCTCAGAAATAAAACAGTGATTTAAAAAAAAACAACCTAGAGGGGTAAAATAAAAAAATTCCTTCAGTAGCACCTTAAAGACCAACTAAGTTTTTATTTTGGTATGAGCTTTCGTGTGCATGCACACTTCTTCAGATACAGTGAAATAGGAGTCCCCAGGCACTTATGTAGAGAAGGGGTGGGGAGGGGGAGGGGAGGGGGGAATCACTCAGAAGGGTGGTGGAAGTGGGTGATTGACTGACTGATAGCTGTTGATGACCGAAAATGACCTAGAGGGGGAAAATGATATATTTGAATACATTTAGTTTAAATGCCAGCTGTTGTGGAAGATATCATTGTCACTATGAATATGAGGCTACTGAACAGATTGCTTCATCAGCCATGCTCCATTAGCCAGACCCATAATATCTTAATGAACAGCGTCTCTCGTTGTCTTTCTTGTATCCTATCACAGCAATGCTGCTCCTGAACATTCCTCATTCTTTACCCATCGAACCCAAACATAAAGAGGTCCCAGCTGTCAGCAGGGCTAACCTCCACCTTCCAAAAAGCAAATGTGGGGCATGCTAAGCCCAAGAAACGTCAACCCACATGTGCATAAAGATAGCAGGGTGGCGCTGGCAGCTACTGGAGTTGGGCTCCAGGGGTGAATATCAAATTGGTTTCATTTCATTAATCAGTGTTAGATGTCACTGAACAGCAGATGCAAACATGACCACCTTTGTTTATTATTTATTTAAAAATATTTTAAAATGCCTATTCGTTCTTATGGGTATCCAGGTGGTATACAACTAGCCGTACCAAAATAAAAGGTAATAATACAAGAGCAAATGGACAAAGGGCAGCTAACGTATCAACCTTTAACAGTGCAATACGACACACATCTCAGGAAATTGAGTAAAGCAAGTGTGGAGAATCTTTGGCCCTTCAGAGGTTGCAAGAACTCCCATCAACTCTGGCCTCTGGCCTTGCTTGCTGGGGCTGTTGGGAGTTGTAGTTCAGCAACATCTGGAGGGTAAAATGTTCCCACACCTGATGTTAAGGAATGCAGCCTTAAATTAATGTTGTAATTGCCTGGATGACTCTAAGATTTTTAACATGGCCCAAAGAATTAGTGTCTCTGCCATTTGTGCCCCTATAGGAAGGGTATTCCACAATTGGGGTGCCACCACAGAAAAGATCCCAGCAAAGGTAGGCAAAGAACAGCCTCTGCTACAACTGCAGATCTCAAGGCAATGGCACCTTGGTATAGGGAGAAGTATAGCAGGTCTTTGTATCCTAAGCTTTTAGATCATTAATGGCAAGCACCAGCACCTTGACCAGTGAACCAACACAGCTGTTTTAGAAGTGTAATATAATTCCACCAGTTAAAATTCAGGCCGCTGGATTATGCAATAGTCATAGCTTCCAAGTCATCTTCAAGGACAGTCCCACCTACAATGCAATGTGGTCCAGTAGTCCAATTGGGCTGTTGCTAGAGCATGGAGGACCATAGCTGAACTATTGATGTTCAGGAATGGTCATAACTGCTGGATCAAGGACTATCCCCAAGCTACATACCTGCTGTTTCAGGGGGAGTTCAACCCTCTTGCACACCCACTTGAACACATCTGATGCACCCTGGAGTTTGCAACTTATCTAGGCAACAGTATAAATAAGGTAACAAGATTCTTCTTCTTCTTCTTCTTCAACAAAGATATTCAATAACTCTTTCATTCTTATGCACCCCCAAACTTGTTGACACAGCTCTTTACTTCTAACTTTCCCATGTCATTTCTATAATAAGCCTGCAAGAGTTATTAGGAATGTTTTTGTTTTTTGCATTGCTATATAAAAATTACTCCAAAAGCATTAGTCCTCGAACATAATGAAATGCACCCCATTTTTCTTTTCAGTTGCACAAGAAAGATGGTATGGAAGCATGTTGTAAGGGGGAAAAGATCCTGTATCATTTTATACGATCAGGCTAATCTCTTTAAAAGCATCATTTACGTGAATATTAAACATCAATAATGTACAGGTTGAAACACTCTGTATATCAAAATGAAAGCAATTTCCCCGAAGCTTTATGCTATTAATCTATAAAAGCTGAATGCTTCAGAAATGCATCACAGAAGAGAAAAAATTAAAAAGAAATCCTGAATTTGTTTATTTCAGCTTCCTGCCTCAGTTTAAAGCAAAATCCAAAGAAGCTTTCGTCCAAGTGGTTAATAACTGTACACAGAGGCAAATCTTTCAAAGTTTTGCCACAGTATGGGATCATTATGTGTTATCCCATTAAATCCCACATTGCTTAGGATGGTAAAAATATAAAATGGGGCTGCAAAACATTATTGAGGGATCTGCTCAAACTGGTGAACAGGGAAATAAAATGATACATGTGGTTCAATGAAAGTAAGTGTGGTATATCGGGGCAAAAAGCCCGTACTTGCCCCCAATTGTTCTCATCCATCAGAAACATCACTCCCAATTTGCACCAATGGTACATCACCCCAAGTGACATGTTGGACATGTCATGTCTCAAGGGTTGAAATTGTGCCTCTAGAGATGGATATAAGCCAGGCATCCCCAAACTCCGGCCCTCCAGATGTTTTGGACTACAATTCCCATCCCTGACCACTGGTCCTCTTAGCTAGGGATCATATGAGTTGTAGGCCAAAACATCTGGAGGGCCACAGTTTGGGGATGCCTGATCTAAGCCCACACATCTATAGCTGAATCTCAAACTGTTGCACTCAGATCCTGCTTTGGCATCTAGCTGGCCACTGTGAGAACAGGATGCTGAATGACATGCACCTTTGGTCTAATCCAGTAGGATTGTCTTCCCCTGTCAAACCCCTCCCCTGATTCTACAGGATTAAAAATTGGGGTTGTACAACTATGAACATTTGTCATCTATTGAGCATCATAGGCGATCCTTGCAAGTCAAGCCTGAGATTCCTTTCCAAATCTGTGTTAAATTTTGTTATTCAGATACTCACGTCTATTGGGAGGGAGGAGTTTAGCCCATTTATAAAAGTAAAGGGACCCCTGACCGTTAGGTCCAGTTGCGGACAACTCTGAGGTTGCGGCGCTCATCTTGCTCTATAGCCCAAGGGAGCCAGCATTTGTCCGCAGACAACTTCCAGGTCATGACTAAGCCACTTCTGGTGAACCACAGCAGCGCACGGAAACACCGTTTACCTTCCCGTCGGAGTGGTACCTATTTATCTACTGGTACTTGACGTGCTTTCGAACTGCTAGGTTGGCAGGAGCAGGGACCGAGCAACAGGAGCTCACCCCGTCACAGGGAATCGAACCGCTGAGCTTCTGATCGGCAAGCCGTAGGCTCTGTGGTTTAGACCACAGCGCCACCCGCGTCCCTTTATCCCCTTTATACCCACCCCAAATCAAAGAAGCTGGTCTTGATTGTGTGCATTTGACAACCTAGGGAGCTTCCCCCTCCCCACCAGATCACACTTTCAAGCTACATGCTGTCACTCATGAGACGCAAGAGAAAAATAGATCAAACTTGTTAAACAGTGACTGGGGAGTCAGTTAGTAGTTCTCCCGCTGCCCCCAGCCTGTCCTAAGAGAGGGATGGTGGACTGTGACCCTACTCATTCTCCTGGGCTATTCTCTCAGCAGCTCCCAATACCATCAACCACTGTCTCCATTCCAATAAACTGAGTAGATTGGGAACTGGGTGCTCTGTACTTTAATGATCCTGTTCCTATTTGGAAGGCTGCTTCCAGAAGGTAATACTGAATAATTATGCTGTATATTCACATCAGATGTAATGAGGTTATTAAATCATTCCTGATGCAGAGATGCAGTACTATTATTCAACTTCAGAAAAGGCATGCCCTGGTGAGTGATTCTTACAGAGAGCACAGCACATGAGCTCTGCAAGAGACAGGCAATTCTCACACACACGCTAGAAGCAAACCTTGGGAGTGAGTGAAGCATGGCTCCGGTTTTGATCCCGAAAAGAAGTGTGGTAGGAAACACTGCTCGTAACCTCCTTGGTGCAGAGACTTGGCTTTTTGCATATGTATTGTTACACACCATCCCCATCTCTGAGTGGTGCAAGTTTCCAAGAGGTCCAGGCACTTACCCAGGATTCAGTTTCCTTGGAATGAAGGACAGTGGAGATGGTGGTGTCTTTAGGCTATATGGTTTATTTACACATATATAAACCCAAGCCTGCAATGGAGGGCTCACAGCATTAACACCCCATAAGGTCTTTTTTCTCCCATAGCCACAACCTTGATTTCCAGACGATATCAACCATTGCTGTCACTCTCTTGCATTTGCCTGCTTCTAGCTCAGCTCTCTCTCACACACACTCTGACTATCCTCCATCTCACAACAAGACAGGTGAGGGATGGCGCCAACTCATTTGCCCTCTGGCACGGAGCAGCTTCCTTTGTTACACTAAGGAACATACTTAAGCCCATTACCAAGAAGCTGGCCTGGATACTTCAACAATTCAATCCTCCATTAGATGTTAACCCTCTGTTGGATACAGGGGATTGGGTAAAGGTAAAGAGACCCCTGACCATTAGGTCCAGTTGCGAACGACTCTGGGGTTGCGGTGCTCATCTCGCTTTATTGGCCAAGGGAGCCAGCATACAGCTTCCGGGTCATGTAGCCAGCATGACAAAGCCGCTTCTGGCGAACCAGAGCAGCGCATGGAAATGCCGTTTACCTTCCCGCCGGAGCGGTACCTATTTATCTACTTGCACTTTGACATTCTTTCGAACTGCTAGGTTGGCAGGAGCTGGGACCACGCAACAGAAGCTCACCCCATTTCATGGATTCGAACCACCGACCTTCTGATCGGCAAGCCCTAGGCTCTGTGGTTTAACCCACAACGCCACCCGCGTCCATACAGGGGATTAAAAGGGACTTAATCATATTTTTAGGGAAAGGATAGGAATGTATTGCTACTTATCAACATTAATTGTCCTCCCACTATCAGTGACCTGTTTCCCTACTTAAAAAAAAAATGGAGTGGGGAGAATTTGCATGAATATTATGGGAGGTTACAGGTAGGTAGCCGTGTTGGTCTGGATCGAAGTAAAATAAAAAAATTCCTTCAGTAGCACCTTAAAGACCAACTAAGTTTTTATTTTGGTATGAGCTTTCGTGTGCATGCACACTTCTTCAGATACAGTGAAATGGAAGTTTCCAGGCACTTATGTAGAGAAGGGGTGGGGAGGGGTGGGGATGGGGAGGGGGGATCACTCAGAAGGGTGGTGGAAATGGGTGATTGACTGACTGATAGTTGTTGATGACCGCAAACGACTGCAAATGGTTTTGCATGAAAAAGCAAGGGTTGAGATGGCTGAAGATCGCTTATCATGTATAATGAGATAAGAACCCGATATCTCTGTTCAAACCAGGTCCCCAACATACCATCTCAGGACTATTTAATTGCTCATCCTCTAACATTGTGTATGCCATCAAATGCCAACAGTGCCCTTCAGCTCTCTATATTGGACAAACAGGCCAAACCCTACGCCAAAGGATAAATGGACATAAATCTGACATCAGGAACCAGAAGACAGAAAAACCAGTAGGAGAACACTTCAATCTCCCAGGACATTCTATACAAGATCTCAAAGTAGCTGTCTTACTACAAAAGAATTTCAGAAATAGACTGGAAAGAGAAGTTGCTGAATTGCAACTTATCACCAAGCTCAAAACCATGGAGGGACCTGGTTTGAACAGAGATATCGGGTTCTTATCTCATTATACATGATAAGCGATCTTCAGCCATCTCAACCCTTGCTTTTTCATGCAAAACCATTTGCAGTCGTTTGCGGTCATCAACAGCTATCAGTCAGTCAATCACCCATTTCCACCACCCTTCTGAGTGATCCCCCCTCCCCATCCCCACCCCTCCCCACCCCTTCTCTACATAAGTGCCTGGAAACTTCCATTTCACTGTATCTGAAGAAGTGTGCATGCACACGAAAGCTCATACCAAAATAAAAACTTAGTTGGTCTTTAAGGTGCTACTGAAGGAATTTTTTTATTATGGGAGGTGTTCAGTATGTTCTCAATCTAGGTATTTCTATTCATCCTAAACTGTATCCAAAGCTCAATAAATGGAACCACTTAATACATACCAAAGTAAAGTATAGCTCTTCAGCATAGTGCACATGAAACCCTCACTGTAATTAATACACTTTGCATGTTTCAACCATAATTTGGTTATTTCACAACTAATATTAATTTTGCTATGTAAGGTTGAACACTGACCCCTAGTAGCCAAACTGAAAAATGCGTAATATATTGTCTTTAAAAGATCTGCAAATGGCTATTACAAGAATGTATCTGAATACAGTTTCAGTTCTTAAGGAAAGTAACAAAGAATTCCTAACTTCCCCTAAAGTATAATTTGTAGTGGAGGATTGTTTCCTTTTCAACACCAGTGCAAATTATTTCTGTACTCTAAAAAAAATTCATAAACACCATTGAACATTCTGAAAGCAGAATTGAAGAGCAGTGATTACAATTATTTTTGTGTGATGTGTAGCTTAGTCAAGCTGCTTTGTCGCTGGTCATCAGCAAAACTGTACAATGACAAGGACAACACAACTAAATTTAATCTGTGGGTGGTTGGTGCTCATTGAGGTCAGCAGGGTGGAGGGTAGAACAGCCAACCAAGAGCCAGAGTCAGTGGTAGATAAGGCCAATTAATTCTGGTTTAATTCCCACCCTCTTCCTTTGTGTTGACACTAAGATCACTTAAGTACTGCATTACAATTCCTTGCTATCTTACTGAATGTAAGAATAGTAAATTTGTTTGCTGTCATCTTTGAATCTCTCTACTTGCTTCTACCACACTTGTTAATCCGGGCGCATCTGTCTGCTTCTAGTTCCACATTAGTTAAAGTGAAAGTTAGAACTGCCTGACCTTTTCTTAATGTATCTGAGCAAGTATAGCAACATAGGATTTTTTAAAACATTTAAGGATAAGGGTGCAGTGCTTCTGAAAATGATGCTTAAACAGCAACGGCGGCATATGCAGAAAAGCTTCTTCTGAATTACAAACCAGCAGATCAATATGACTTTCCAATAACCCTTTCTCAGTTTCCAAATACAGGTGGAAAGCATCCAAATTCAGATCTTAAAGGAAATTGGCTTCTGCATTAATCCACAGTTGCATCAACAGATTTACTTTGCCCATGTAATATTATATTTCAACAAGAATAAGCCTCTCCAATTAAAAGTATTCAGCTAATGTGCTGTGTGCAGCTTTAATATGGAGATCTATCAGCTGGTTTGTCAAGCTTTCAGATACAGATGGCAATGCAAAATTGTAATTAAGGCCTGGCGCACCCTTGGGCACTCACTTTAGTCTTTCTGTTGTTTTGTATTCTGTTGCTGCTTGTGTGTCTTGAAGTATAAAGCCTCTCTTTTCAAGGCACAGGCACAAAGTAATCCCAAAACAAATGTCTTTCTAAAATTACATAAGAATTGCTTAATGGTTTCAGGTTTTTTATTTATAGAAGAGCATCATGGGACTGAGTTCTATTTTTAAACCTATATTCTATATTCTCTTCCCCACCCCCACACCACAACGCATCATCCTCACTGTAATCCTAGCACTATGTTGGCAACCCAAAACTTTAAAAGTTACCCATGGATATTAGAATACTGAAACTAGTGAGGAAATTTTCTGTACCGTAGACATTGCTGCTTTGCACGCTTAAATTTGCTGGAGGGAATCTCCCACCCACTCCATCTCTCTGAATCCTGCTCCTTTCTGAGAGGGAGAGAAATATAAGAATAAGAATTTATTTATACCCTGCCCATCTGGCTGAGTTGCCCCAGCCCCTCTGGGCAGCTTCCAACACACATAAAAATAATTTTAAAAAATCAAACATCAATAGTAATAATCTGATCCAATATAAAAAGTCACAATAATGCGTCCCCATTTAAAGGGACATAGATTGCTTAATTAGCCAAGAAGTGAGAGACCAACCTGGGTTGTTCAATCACATCTCAGATATCCGAATGCATTTGTCAAAGTGTTTTGTATAGTGCAATTAGTAGAGATGATAATGATAATAAAAATAAAAATATGGGAATGGTGGGCTTGAGGACTGACCTGAATTTTGCTTTCTTCCACCAACCCAACCCCTATTTCATGTACAGAAGCTGGCTGGACTGAGATTTAAAGCTTCCTTCATCAATGACAACAGGCAAGAATCTTCCACTGAGCACAGCAGGCTACTTTAAAGGGTGAATGTCAACTCATGTGGCACATGGAAGAGAATAGTAGGGACATCAGGAAGAACAGCCAGGAGGCTGCTGCTACCACCTGCACATCCCAGAGCACCCACAGCCTGATATAGCCACCTCACGCTGCATATTGGATGGCTCAGCCCTGGTAGGGCTGTTTTGGACATGTAGGTCCAAATCAGTGCTTGTCCTGATTCGGTAGGTATGCCTGAATGGCCCTCCCCTCTTTCCTATGGTTCAGTTGACCCCTGGTCAATATAAAATGTACCTCTGAAATAGGAGGCCTGCATCACCTGTCCTTCTGCTTCTTTTAGGGTGTTTTGTCTCCACACTCAACCCAAGTCCCATATCCAGTGCTTTTTGGGGGGGGGAGACGCAGGGAGACGCATACCCCTAAACATTTTGTGAATCTTTGAACTTTTGTCCACTGACTGTATTTTTCCCAATTTGAACTATAAAGTGGTGGTTTTCTTGAGTCAAAATGAGAGTACCCCTAAACATTTTTTAAAGGGAAAAAAGCACTGCCCATATCCCATGACACGTGTGTTTGATGTCTGCTGCTGCTGCTGACTCTGTGATGTTGGAAGTGTGGCTTCATGTCCCAGTTATCTTAACTTGAGTCTTTAAAAAAACAAACCCAGATGGTGAAGTTTTTCTCCTGCTGGTCCTCCAACCTCTTGTCCCCACTTTCCCAACCATATATGCTATGCCATTATTGGGAATGGTGCTACTGCAGTGTCATTGTGTCTGGGTATTCTGATAATGGGAGCATGGCAACATCATTGGCTGCCTCCTATCTACAACATTTGTCATGTGAGCACCATTTTGGCTCTGATTGATGGACTGTTTCATAGTTTTGAGTTACACTGTGTTTATCAGTTTCCCACAGTTTTTGTTCTTTCTTTTTCCAATGAGTGCTGAGTGGGCATAAAGGTAAAGGTAAAGGGGGCCCTGACCATTAGGTCCAGTCGTGACCGACTCTGGGGTTGCGTGCTCATATCGCATTATTGGCCGAGGGAGCCAGCATACAGCTTCCAGGTCATGTGGCCAGCATGACAAAGCTGCTTCTGGTGAACCAGAGCAACGCACAGAAATGCAGTTTACCTTCCCGCTGTAGCGGTCCCTATTTATCTATTTGCACTTTGACATGCTTTCGAACTGCTAGGTTGGCAGGAGCTGGGACCGAACATGGGAGCTCACCCCATTTCAGGGATTCGAACCGCCGACCTTCTGATCAGCAAGCCCTAGGCTCTGTGGTTTAACCCACAGCACCACCTGCGTCCCGTTTGAGTGGGCATAGGTAAAGGTAAAAGCTAAATGACCCCTGGATGGTTAAAATGGTTGCGGCGCTCATCTTGCTTTCAGGCTGATGGAGCCAGCATTTGTCCATAGACAGCTTTCCAGGTCATGTGGCCAGCATGACTAAACCGCTTCTGGTGCACGGAAATGCCATTTACCTTCCCGCCACAGCAGTACCTGTTTATCTACTTGCATTGGTGTGCTTTTGAACTGCTAGGTTGGCAGGAGCTGTGTGATGGCCTGGGATTCGGACTCAGATGCTGAACCTGAGGGGTCTCAGCCTGCACAGGGTTCCCCGCCACCAGAACCAGCTGAGCCGGATCTAGGGCATGAGCCTGAAGGGCCTTCACCTGCGCAGGATTCTCTGGTGCAGCTGGGTCTGCATCAGCTGGGTCTGCTCTGGGCCCTGATGGGATGGAGGACCCATTGCCTGCAGCTGCTCCACTCACAGCCCCATCAGGGGAAGCTGAGGTTGCCCCTGCGTCCGGTGACCCACCAGCCTCTCCTGAGCTGCGGAGGCTCAGGGTAGAGAGGCGAAGGGAACTAAGTTCTTGCAGGAGGAGTGCTCGCCTCCAAGCCAGAAGGAGAGGCGAGTCACCGGAGGATCGGGGCTGCCCCTTGCCTCGGAGCAGATAAAAGCCAGCCAGACCCAGACCCAAGTTGCGTGAGCAACATAGATGCTAATGTGAGCCTGCCTGAAACCTCGTAAAATGCCTTCTTTTACTTTCTACAAATAAACTCACATAATTAAGACCTTTGCAATTTCTTCTTCGTCTTAATTAAAGGGATTGTAATATGCAAATAAGATTCACCTTCCAATACTACAAATGCCAGTGCATAACACTTTTCAATTATGCAAACTGGGTTTTTATTTTTCTTTAAACATAACTGCATATTAAACAGATAATTATAATACTTTATACGGGTACAAGGAAAGGTATCATATATGTCAATACTAAAAAATGTTTATAAAATGTTATAAATGCTCCTTTTTGTACAATTCAAAGCAATATTATTACCGTAAATGTTAAAGAACAGAGAGAAGATATGAGGCTAAGGAAAGCAAAATATATCAAAGGGTATTTGTGTACCAAACACAAATAGCTAGAAGATTCAAGCCTCATGCCATTAATTATTTACCTCAGTTCTTTACTGTCCTTTCCTGGAAAATCCACAGCCAAGTATGAGTGTTTAATTCACTAAATCATTAGAGCAGAAAATGCCAAAATTCAAAGAACAATAATGACTTAGGGAGGTGTGATAATAAATGAACATTTAGGATTAATTGGAACATTTAGCATTGTCAGCCCCCTATTGATATTTAATTTGCAAAAGCTGGGGCAAAACAACCCTCTAGCATAGTGCTTTCCAAACTTTTTTCTCTGGGTCACACTTTCAGAATAAAAATTTGCTAATGCCACACCAAAAAATTTATTGATAAGAAATACATTGGAAAACAAAGAGAAGCAACTCCTAGCAGTGCTTGATTTATAACACAGAACACAACTACTTTAAAATGCCATCATGGGGCATCCAGAAAGTAATGAAACAATGCAGCTACATGAGAACATGATTCGTTCCCAAAATATAATTAAAAATGTGCAGTCTGCTACATATGTACCTTAAGTTTGCTTTTGCCTGGTATTCTGTTATGATAGGTCTAACTGGAGACAAACAAACTGTCATCTACTCAACAACATAGAATCATAGAGTTGGAAGAGACCACAAGGGCCATCCAGTCCAACCCCCTGCCAAGCAGGAAACACCATCAAAGCATTCCTGACAGATGGCTGTCAAGCCTCTGCTTAAAGACCTCCAAAGAAGGAGACTCCACCACACTCCTTGGCAGCAAATTCCACTGTCAAACAGCTCTTACTGTCAGGAAGTTCTTCCTAATGTTTAGGTGGAATCTTCTTTCTTGTAGCTTGAATCCATTGCTCCGTGTCCGCTTCTCTGGAGCAGCAGAAAACAACATTTCTCCCTCCTCTATACGACATCCTTTTATATATTTGAACATGGCTATCATATCACCCCTTAACCTTCTCTTCTCCAGGCTAAACATACCCAGCTCCCTAAGCTGTTCCTCATAAGGCATTGTTTCCAGGCCTTTGACCATTTTGGTTGCCCTCCTCTGGACACGTTCCAGCTTGTCAATATCCTTCTTGAACTGTGGTGCCCAGAACTGGACACAGTATTCCAGGTGAGGTCTGACCAGAGCGGAATACAGTGGTACTATTACTTCCTGTGATCTAGATGCTACAAAAATAAGCATTTCTCTTTTCTGATCTTTCAAATTTGTCAGAGTTGAAAATCCCTGTTTGCAACAATAGGTTCAGGAGAACTGTAGACCATGCGTAGGCAAACTAAGGCCCGGTGGCCGGATCCGGCCCAATCGTCCTTTTATTTAAAATGCATCTCTGAGAATTACGATTACCATATTCTGTTAATAACACTGGTGTAGTTAATTAACTGCCATTCCTTTTGTTTATGATGGGGTCCTTAAACAGACCTCCGATTACTAGGTTTAAAATATGACTTATGGTGCTTTCAGATATCGGTGGCAGTGGGCGGTTTTCTTCCAAAGTTATAGAAATGCTATGATTCCTTATACTTGAAGCAGACTTTCATTTTGCTGTGTAAATGCAACAGGCATACTGGACTTTTGAGATTATCAAAGTGTTACAGTGAATACAGGGTAACGATTGTGCTGGCTGTTTGGGCTACAGTTACTGATTCCACCTGTTGTCCCTTTGCTTCTTTCCCCAACAACAGTGACCTAGGTTGGAAGTGTGTGCCAGCAAATAGAGTGCAATAGAGTGTTAGGGGCTGACCATAAATGATGACAACAGTTTGTAGCCTATACTTCATCACTGAATTTTGGTTTTACTCCCCACCCCACCCCCCATGTAAATGCATTCATACAAAAGCAAGAACAAAAAATGCAGGTGAAACAAAGCCATTCTACAGTAGTTATCAGAATCTGTTGTTCCATAATGTGAAGAAGAAGAAGAAGAAGAAGAAGAAGAAGAAGAAGAAGAAGAAGAAGAAGAAGAAGAAGAAGAAGAAGAAGAAGAAGAAGAAGAAGACAGGAAGGGAGAAATTATAGTCTGCAAACATGCCTTTGTAGCAAAAATTGAAAACCTACCTGCACACTTTTGTGCAGAAAGTGATCCACAGCACTGTTCTACAATGACATCAGAAAAACCAAATCCATCACCTCCACTCCAGCTGGAAGGGTTCTTTAAATGGATTGTGGAGAAAAGTGTTCAGTCCAGTGCTGATTTGTCTTGATCAATAGGATTGACAGTAGGGAAAACACCTGCTAAAGTGAAACCCTGGCTGGACCGAGCGGCTCTGTTGGAGCCCAGGCTTTGCTTTATTACATCCTAGGCAGAAAATAGACACATTACTGAAATAGCTCTCAGTATAGGCTTATGGTTTCTTTTCAGTCTCACAGCAATTTGCAATCAAGTTCTAGTGCCTACTGCTAGGTCTTTCAAATAGTTGTCCTTAGCTCACAGGGAACATCTAATGCTTCTTCTTTTGCCAAATGTTCTTCGTTGTATACACCTTAGAGAAATTAATCTCTTTTGAAACTTGCTTCCTCACTTTTTTTAAGAACACAGCTGTGGGGTTGTGACGTACTAAGTCATGCTCAGAGCAAACCCACTGGAACCAATACCCAGAATTTACCATTGCCTTTTGCATTCCAAAATATAATTTAGACTATTGAAATGTTCTCCATCTCTTTCTGGAGCAGTGACCTCATACTCTTCTGGCACAACATCTCAAACGCTTGAGATATTGCCATTTTCCATCAGGTAGAGCACAATGTTCTATGTGTAGCAGAATTTGGATGTTATCAAAGGCTCAGGTGTCTCAATATATATCTGATACAGTTTTGAGAGGCCAGTGGGTATATTCTCAGACTTATTTGCAAAGTGAAAAAAAAGAAATCCCCTCATTTGAATAACCTTTTATGCTCCTACCAAGGCTATAGAGAAGTGTTATCAAAGACAGGTGTAGACTTGCCGCCAAACAGCTGGTTAGCCAATTTACCTCCCCCAAATCAGATAAACTAGACCAGGGATAACAAGAAATGAATGCTCTCCAGATATGGTTGGATTGCATTTCCCATCAGTGTGACCAGTTCTGAGGGGAGATGGGAGTTGTTCCAACATCATCTAAAGGGCACTACATTGGCTACCACTGAATCAGACACATCGGGTCCTCCCTAACAAGAGGGCACGTGTTGCAGTGGGACCAGGCAACCAGACCTTGTGTTGTGGGTGGGAACGTTTGGATAGCCACAACACCCTGTTGGAGGTCCCTCAATCTCGGGAGCAATTGGGCAAAAGGGACACCAGTGAAAGCAATTGAGGGACCTCTATTTAAGCCCATGCACCTGTCCCTGAGCTTCCTCTTTTGGGCTCTGTGCATCGGAACACCCACCCACCCACCTCTCCCTATTTTTAGGGCTTGTGCGCTTGACCTTGCTATGCTGTCGTGTGTCGCCTGTTGTTGGGACAGGGGCACGGCAGGAATTTTCCCCGCTTGGCTGATTGGCTGGTGCCATTTGGGTTTCACCTGCCACATAGCAAATCGTCACAACTTGTAAGGTTGCAGATAGGCTCTGGTTCAGGTGGATAGGGGTGGGAGAATGGTCTCGTCATCCCTATGCGTTGGGTATTTTGCTAAAGGAATCCACGGACTCATGGTTTGTCTTCCCTGTGAGGGGTTGTGCCCTGAGCTTGAGTCCAGGGCTCATCTGGGTGGAGGCCTAGCAGGGCTCCTGCTTGCCACTGTCCCAGGTGTTCACCCGAGGCTGACCTATGGTTGGTGTCCAGGGTTAGTGCTCCCTGCAAGGGTGCAGGGAGCTAGTCAAACCAGAGCCTATGCAACCACTCACTTGATTGTAATCAATAACGTTGTGGCCTAAATTCTGCCAAAAACCAAACCAAAATTTTGAGTCTTGTCTGAATTTATTTTGGGAGTGGTTAAAAGGTATCCACAAGCAAAAGAAAAAGATAAATGGGGGCTACAGTCTTTGAAATCTCTTTTTGTTCTGACACTGATAGTTCAGCTAAACTATTTAGGTGTCATCAGTGCTTTTTTCTTTAAAAATGTTTAGGGGTACTGTAAGGGTGACTCCCTACAGGGACCCAGCCCCCATCATCCTGACGTCCACCTCGTCAAGTACAGAGAGCACCAGTGGTCTGAAGCAGCCACAGGGGGAGAGAGAGACTCGGAGGAGGAGAGAAATCAGAGGGAGGAAGAATGGGAAAGCTCGGGGGCGGAGGGATGCAGGCAGACGCTTAGGGATGCTGCAGAGCCAGGGAACCGACCACTGAGAGAGGAAGCTGAAAGGGCATCACTCCTTCCAGTGCCAGAAGTAAGGAGAGCACCGCAACGCAGGTCAAGGGGGCGGCGTTTTGGGGTGCCCAGACTACTTTGGCGTAGGAACAGACGTACGCCATTGCCGGATTCTGATTCAGGATGAGAGGTCATGTTTTAAGCTGTCTCTACACTGTAGATAAATAGCGCAATAAACATCTTTGAAGACAAACTGGACTCAGGCGGAGTTACTCCAGAGTAGCCACAACGACCCTCTGACAGGTACTCTCATTTTAACTCAAGAAAACCACCATTTTATAGTTCAAATCAGGAAAAATAAATACAGTGAATGGACAAAAGTACAAAGATTGAGAAAATGTTTAGGGGTATGCGTACTCTTGCGTACCCCCAGAAAAAAAAGCCCTGGGTGTTATAAAATGTTTTATAAGCATTCTGTTGTTTAGAAGTATAAAAACCAATCAGCCCACTGACCCTCAAGTCAGCACTCTCAGAGCCCCAGCTGACTTGGTGCCATACACAGAACTACTGCATATTTGCCAGAGCTCTCAGGTCTGACTGTGCCAGAACTTAGTAGAAAGAGGACTCATTCCAGTTGCCCTCTTCTCTCCCAGCTTCTCTTATTTAAGAAACGGCCCTTCCACTCGTTTCTCAGATTATTTATATCTGCACATTGTGGTTTCGTTTCTCTCTGGGCTCACAGAATAATTTACTCTTCATGAACTTATCTTTCAGTTAGAATATAGAATGGTACATTTTGAAATATTGGAAAGCTGCAGCCAAGTATAGGATTATACTTAAATTGCCAATACAGCATTCTCTTATTCTTTACTTTAAAAGTGCCATGTAATGCCAGTGAAACCTTTAAAGAGCTACTACATCCCATTTTGCTGAAAGGTTAATCCCCGCACTATAGAGTAGCTAGGATATGAAGTACTTCAGGATGATAGATGGTCCGTATCTCCATGCAGAGGCGAGAGCTAATGTGGCTGTTACTTGGCCGTTTGCTGGCATCATTCACATTCTTCTGAAGTAGGTTGCATTCGCTGCTGATGGAGGGTGGAATCATGAGCACTAGATATATAAACACTGATCTAGAGATACTCTGTTAATTATATCTAAATGTACTTAAGTTCTGTCGTATTGGAGGGTCGTATTTCACGACGAGCAATGATTTCACTTTTCGAACCTAAACACATTTATTTATGTTTCATTGGCTTCAATGAAGCTTGCATTCAGGTAAGGGTGCTTAATCTTAGCTAACTATGTACTTAACGTAGCTACGAGTTGTGACGGAAAAGTTTTTTTTTGCTGGGGCAGGTTGGGTCCCCAAGTTTTTTCTTTTCCCCATGCCAGAAAAGGGTTAATGTATGGCAGCCTCTGATTGGCCGAGGTTCCAGGAGGGGGAGTTGAAAAGGAGAGGATTTGGGGAGACAGTGAGTGAGTTTTGGAGGGAGTGTTGGGAGGAGGTTTTGGAACAGGTTGGTGTGTGTGTTTGGTTAATGAACAGGACTGTCCAGTTTTTAATGACACTTTTCTTCTGGAATTTTCAAAGAGTTAATCAGCAGGTAAAGTAGACTCTTCTTCGATGCCTTAGTGGAGATTGTGGGAGATTAGCAGCCCAAACTAACAACTGCATATTCTTCCTAGTTAACTTGAGAAGGAGCTAAGTCCACAGAGCTGTATTGCTGATAGGCAGATATGCATAGCTGCCAAGTTATCCCTTTTTAAAAGGGATTTTCCCTTATGCTGAATAGGCTTCCTCGCGAGAAAATGGAAAACTTGGCAGCTATGAGATATGCAGACCATAGAAATAGAATTGGTAGAGAGGGCTCTGTGTGATGTCATTTTCCCTCCTCTCCTGGAAGGAAAGCATATTTACCTTCCTGTTGCCTCCCCCCTTCCTTCAACCACCCAGTTGCCTGAAGATGCCTGAAGCTGATTATGCTGTAAAATTGAGCATTTTCCCTGCATAGATTTGCTGCTGCCTTTGCTGTGAACTAATACATGATTATAAAGTAAGCGAATCTTATTTTTAAATTTACTTTACAAGTTGTTGTCTGATACTTTCTTAAGGGGGGTAAGAAGGGGGAAGTCAGCTTACTTCATAGCCGGACTATGAAGGTTTTACAGCCTAATATTCCTATGTTTTTATTTTTGCTGCCAAGGATGGGATTATGAAACTCTGTACAACCCACACATGTGGGTGCCTGGAGAGGTAAATTGCAATTAATATATCCTCTCCTTCCTACCCATCTAAACTCATCCCCCAGGGATGATCCAAAAAAACACAGGCAACAAACTGGACTTTTATGACCAGCTGTCCTGTTCTCTACAAATGTATCAGGCATGACTGGATAACCATTATTTTTTAATTTAATTATTAAAACATTTATATCCTGTGCTTCAGGTGCAAAAGCAGCAGTAAGGTCTGTACAACATCTATAATTGCAGTTTCATTAAATGCCAACCAAGGAGGTTGCCCTCTCGTACCTGTAGGTCCTGCGCTAGCTGGATGACGAAGAGTGGTTTCTCCAGCTGAGGAACTGCCTCGGGAAGACACAGAGGAAGAAGGCTTAGACTCAGGGATGTGGTGGTGGGACACAGAAAACAGATCAGAGGAGGGGAGAGGCTTGAGTGAACAAGAAGTGGCAAGAAGAGGCAGGGAGCCTTCCAAGGAAAAGGACTAGATGTAATGGGATAGACATTGAGCTCAGGATCTGAAGGAGAAGACAGGGAGAGACCAGATATTGCAACAGCTTCACAGCAGCTGCCTAGTCCCTCTGCCTTGAGATCCCCTCCAAGGTCACTGAGCTTTACACATAGCTGAACAGAAAGTTTTTTAAAACCACAGGGGGGCACTCCTCCCCACTAGAGTTTAGGAGGTTTAAAAGGGGGATGAGGTGCAAAGAGCCAGTCTTGACAACATCTTCACTGAGGCAGCTGTGCCTGAGTGATATCTCTTGTATGCTTTTCCTGAATAGAAGAGTTGACTTTACTTTGAGTCTCTGAGTCTTCCTTCTGACTTGTTGATGTATCTGCTCCCCTGACAGCCCCCTGGCAGTTTGAATATTAGATGGTTTGTTTTGGTCTGCTAGTTTGTTTGTATTTTGAAACTTTAAATGTATTTGTTTAACCCTATCCCTCATGTACTAAAGAAGAAACTTATCTTCTCCAAGCACAGCTAATCAATAAAAGTCTACCAGAAACAACTGTCAGTGACAGTATCCGTCAAACCAGCGATTGGAAAGCTTTATCATTTTCTTTGAGAAACAGAAATAACATCATGCCATGACAGCCCCAGATGAATGGTTTCCAATTTAAAACCCCTTTCTTTTGTGTTAATGTTTAGTTTTGATGGATGCCTGGACATCACCTTGGCATTTATTTAGCAATAGGGAACAATTTCTGACTATATTCTGTTCTTTTGACTTTTATCTTTTAATAAACATTTCCTTTTATGGTGGCCTTTTATGCCAATAATTCAGATCAGTTGTTGATTGCTAATGACTGTCTTTTTACTGCTACTACTTAATTCTCTATACTAATTGGAGTTGATAGTTATTTTACTGTATGCGATTAATATGTGGCAGTTATTGCATAAGTATATCTATCTATCTACAGTGTATTTTGTTGTTTTAATTCCCATTTGTTTCTGATTCAATTCTTTTGGTTTTAAAGCACTTTTTCTCAATACAGTACTCGTAGAATTGTATATTCAGCTGAACCAGAGTCACTAACTATGTTTAAACCAGCCTTGGAGGACATTCCATTCGACTCTTAGAAATGACAAGTTCTGGATGCTTACTATCCAGGACTGCCACTTCCCCCCTTAATGGGCTCCTGTGCCTTTAACAACTGTGTGAGAGACAAAAATTCAGAGGCAAATAACCCTGTTACGGTCACTCTAGGAACTGTATCACCTGTTGAATTCCTTCCTCTCAGGGAGCTGTGTTTTTAGCAACCTCAGTCTGTACAACCTCAGAAATTCTTGTCATCATATATTCAAGCCTATCTCTGTTTAATAGGGGCTAGAAATGTACCCAAGCAAGTAAGCAAAAAAACAAAACAAAACATAATTGGAGAGTGCATGCCCATTCCTAATGTACACAATGTATCTAAGACAATTTTAAAAACCGAGATAATGGAAGTTAATGTGTTTCTCAAGGTCACTCAGCAAAATCATTGCAGTCGCAAATAAGATTTTCCTCTCTCATTCTTTAAACACTGTATGCTCTTATCTTGCTGCACTGAGAGAGCTGCAATCATTTTGGAGCCTTTTATGTACATATAAACCACAGCCTTGTGTATGGAGGAACAGTTCAATATCTGGATAGTGAAAACGCTAGAGAGTTGATGAATAGGGGGCACAATGCTGAGTGGGGTTGTGGTAAAATGCAGTCAGCAAAGGATCCAGATTCTACTGCCATAGATTTCTGCATTGTGCAATGCAAAGTCGTGCACCTGAGAATTTATGAGAAACTTGGATCAGTTTTGCATTGCATTGATTTATTATCAATTAAATGTGATTCAAAGCATGTTTCCTCAATTGTGCAAGTTCACATCCCAGACAATAAGGCAGCACAGCATTTAAATAAACAGGCAGGATATCTTCTTTCCCCTCTTTGCTGCCCTATAGAGCTCCATTACATGAATCTCTGAGGAATCTTTAATTACTACTTTTAGTGGAAAACATTTTCAGGACCTGTTCTGCTTAAATCTTTTTGATCCTCGATGCCTTTATCACTTACAAGGTGGCATGATTGAGATCAGAAACCCGTTTCCACAGTGTGCAGGAAATGTACAACTATTGATTTCTATAATCCAGCCGTGCAGAAAAAAAGAGCTGTTCTTTTTATAGCACAGAAGCAGCTTTAGTTTTCATATCTTAGGGATGTTTCCAGATGCTGGGCATGCAAGGCTTAGATGCTTCCGGAATACATCATTTTGCCATTCTCACAGTCTCATTTTTAACCACATGTAGCTCAGGTTCACATCGCTGGATTGTTGTTCCTGTTGTTGTTTGCAGTTCATGTATCTTAAATTCACCTTTAAAAAAGTGTCAGTCTTATCTTCCATTTTTTTTAGGACTGAAAATAAGGCTTTGTTTGTTTGCTGCATTTATATCCCACCTTTTCCTCCAAGGAGATCAAGGTGGCATATTGTACATAATTTTTCCTCAGTGAATTCCCACAACAACCCTAGAATCATGGAACTGTAGAGTTAGAAGGAACACCAAAGGTCATCTAGGGTCACATTCCTCCCTGAGAGGTAGTGACTCGCCAAAGGTCAGCCAGTGAGCTTCATGGCTGAGTGGCTTTCTTCCTAAACCAGCAGGTGTGTCTTTATAAATCAACAGAAATTACAAATCATTCCCTAGAGTTCTCTTTCTGCTGTCTAAAAGAAGCTCAACCCTGTACACTTACTCCTGGTCTACTCCCCACTTGGGGAAACGAGAGAATTGCGTAACACTTACTGTTTCTACTGATTGAGAGAGACTGCTAAATATAGCTGCTTATACTGTACTATGAAGGCTGTTAAAACTTCCCTTTTTAATCCAGCCTTTGAGCCTTCCTGAGTATTTCAGCTGCAGTGAGTTTTGTTCGTGATTTCTTCTTTGTTGGCTTTACTGTTTTTAATGTGCACTGCTCTGATCCCCTTAGGAATGAAGAGTGGGACAGAAATAAATAAAGATTGCTTCCAGCCAATATTTGGCACACACACCCCAACAGCAGCAGGAACAGAGCAATAGCCAGGTCTACTGCAAAGCAGGTGATTTTTTTGTTACCATCTTCCAGTTCCCCTGAAGGGAGAGGAGAGATGCTGGCAAGCATCCCAAGGGGGCGGTGTGGTGATGTCACACACCCCTCAGCGATGACACCCAGGTCAGACCGCACCGCCCACCCCCTTCCTCTGCCAGTGGCTGGACCATCCCTGAGGACACTGGACCCACCCACCTCTGGCCTTGACACCAGATGTCTTGGTGGGGTGGGGACTGGGAGGTTAAAGGGGAAAACATTGGTTTGATGTGAATGATTTTGGGGCTAAAGGGAGGTTGAGGTTTAGTTTGTTTGCTAATTAGTGGTTCAGATTGTTGTTTTGCTTATTATTTGAGGATTGCTAATGTTGTTCGCTACTATTTATATGGCTGGTGTGTTTTTTTAATTTTCCACGGGTGTTATGTTAGACGAAATATTAATGTATTATATGACTTTTTCTCCCCCCCTTTTGGCATTATGTGCTGTATATTTTTCTTTGCTGTAAGTCACTTGGAGACCTTTGGGTGACAAGCAACTAACAAGTTTAATTAATAATAATAAATATTAATGATGATGATGATGATGATGTGAGAGATGTTAATGACTTGGGGAGGGCTGTATTCAGGAGCTCGCACAATAACTTCATGGTGAACAGTTCATGGACCTTACAGATTCACCTCCCCATTGTGGATATGCATACCTATGCACTTTAGGCTGCAACTAGTGCAGAAAACTAACATGGACTAGTCTATATTTGTTTAAATATTCCTAACAGGATCATCAAAATACTATGAAATCTCATAGCTGTCCTCAAAGTGCAACCCTGCATGCCTCTTCCATCAGGGGGTGGTTGGGTCGTTAAAGGGTTCTTAAAGGGAATAAGCAAACTTGGCTCATCCTTGAAGTAGCAATAAAACTGATGTTTTTCCTAGATTTTTCTAATGACAATGGCACATTCCTTTCATCATTAACCCCTTCTACCTTTCTTTCTAGATGAGAGCGCCCCCTTGTGCCAATAAATGTTCCCTGCAGTACTATAGTGGCTTCTTTCTGTTCCTCTGGACAGCAAGGGCTGCCTGCTGACTTGGTGTGCTCAGAAGAGGATAGTTATTATTATTATTATTATTATTATTATTATTATTATTATTATTATTATTATTTATACCACGCCCATCTGGCTGGGTTTCCCCCACCACTCTGGGTGGCTTCCAACAAATACCAAAATACATTAAAATATCACAGATTAAAAACTTCCCTAAACAGGGCTGCTTTTAGGTGTTTTCTAAATGTCAGGTAGTTGTTTATCTCCTTGACCTCTGATGGAAGAGCGTTCCACAGTGCGGGCGCCACTACCAAGGAGGCCCTCTGCCTAGTTCCCTGTAGCTTTGCTTCTCGCAGTGAGGGAACTGCCAGAAGGCGCTCGGTGCTGGATCTCAGTGTCCGGGCTGAACAATGGGGGTGGAGGATAGGTACCTTGTGGCAGTTCCTCCCTTCCTTGCTGCACTCTCCACTCTCTCCTGAAGTTTGAATGGCAGCTAAGTGAGGGGAGAGGAATGCTGGGACACTGGTACTGACTGACCTCCCATTTTTTTCAGCCTGACCATGTTTATATCTGATCAATGCACAGCAGATGCCATTCTCAGCTACCACCCCAGCACTCCGTAGATACATTTTAATTCTTGCTATGATTGTTAGCTTTCTTTAAAATAAAAAAATTCCTTCCAGTAGCACCTTAGAGACCAACTAAGTTTGTCATAGGTATGAGCTTTCGTGTGCATGCACACTTCTTCAGATACTGTACACTGAAACAGAAGTCACCAGACCCTTACATATAGTGAGAGGGTGGGCAGGGGTATTACTCAGAAGGGTGGTGGGAATGGGTGGTTGGGTGACAGGTGTGGTAAACCTGTTGACAACTGTTAACAACTGCAATTGGTCTTGCAGGAAAAAAAGCAAGGGGTGAGATGGCTAAAAATACCTTTACCATGTATAATGAGATAAGAATCCAATGTCTCTATTAAGACCAGGTCTCTCCATGGTTTTAAGTTTGGTAATAAGTTGCAATTCAGCAACTTCTCTTTCCAGAAATAGACTTTTTATATTTTGTTTCAACTATGGCAAACCAACACAGCTACCTACCTGTAACTAGCTTTCTTTAAGTTTATGTATGAAGATAGATGCATAGCTATACTGTATACATTTGTGTTCAACTTAAAACTTTATAATTAGGAAGTAAAATTATACAGCTTATGACATGCTACTGAATGTTTCATTCCTATATTTTGCTGCTGGACATTTATGTTAATTAGTTTTAGTCCAGAGGCAGAACAAATAATTTTTTTAAAGAATCAAAGGCCCTTTGCTGTTGGAGCTGTGAATTATGAACAAAGTGACTCCGTCAATGAGAAACCTACTTTTTTTTCCATAAACCTAAAATATTCCACAAAATCAGACCTATATAGAACACATTTCCCACTGGGAGCCCTACATGTGGTTCCATTCTACAAATGCAGAGCTAAAACTAGCATCTTGTAATTAATTTTGTGAAATTAATGCATAAAGGACACGAAGAAAAAATCACAAAGAGAAGCCACATGCTGCCAAGTAACTTTGAAACCTTATTCCCGCTCTTCATAAATTAGCATTTCAGATCTCCATTTATATAGAGCAACACTGCAATTATCTTTTAATTGGAATAATTTAAAATAAATTATATTGCTCGCCTAGCATGTGATTGAAATTGTTGTGGTAAACTGAGTAAAAAGAATGAGATTTACTTTTTGAATTGTATAACATCAGGTGAAATTAGAAACCTTTGATTACAGATGCTCTGGCTTTTCTATAAAGTGGAAACCTTTGTTAAAACAATGGCAGGATGAGCTAAGTAAATGTATTTGGGAAGTTGGGCTGCTCTGTAATTTAACTGCTCTATGATTAAAGATTTCCTTGTAACCTTGAGATCCACCAACCAAGGAGCTATGGGAATCGGCAGAAGTGCCACTATGCTAGCAGAACTCAAGATACAGAACTTTCTCACAAAGCCAGCAGGACACTTGCCAGTGAAGAACATAGGCTTATCCTCATTGACAGCAAAACTTTACACCAGGCACCCCCAAACTTTGGCCCTCCAGATGTTTTGGACTACAATTCCCATCTTCCCTGACCACTGGTCCTGTTAGCTAGGGATCATGGGAGTTGTAGGCCAAAACATCTGGAGGGCCGTAGTTTGGGGATGCCTGCTTTACACAAACCCCAGATTAGTCTCAGGAATTTATTCTCTTTGCATGTGCTCCATGTACTGGTATACAACAACTAAAGGTGTTGCTAAAGATGGAGCTGGTATCCTAAAAGCCACTGGACCTGATACATTGCTGTCTATCAAACTACTGTCCAAGGCACAGGAGTTCTGTTACTTGGTTGGTAAGTCCACACTTGTCATTCCCTTTAAGGATCTCCTCCATCCCTGATGCTGTTCAGTGAAGGTTTTGACATTGTCACCTGCATTGCTTCCTTGTTGCTAGGAAGGGCAGAAGCCATTTCCGGCGCTGCACCGCGCCAGAAAAGGCAAGTGCACGCGTTCCCCTGCCCTCCGGCCCACTGCACGATCGGCGCCGGAGGAAGCGGCCTGAAGCTGGGTAAGTTTGGGGACCCCTGCCCTAGAATATCCAGGGGCTGGTGTTACTGCTGAAGCTAAGCACCAAACAGATGCACCTCCTGTCTTCAGATCTCAAGAGTATCTTTGGAACAACATTGAGTCTAGAGGCACTCAAAGGAACTAAAAATAGTGAGTGTGACCCTCTGCAGCTTCACTCCAATAACAGTGTATTTACTGACTATATTATTTTTAAAAAATATCAATTATTATTATTATTATTATTATTATTATTATTATTATTTTATTAATATACTGCCCTATACCCAAGAGTCTCAGGGTACCAGTAGTTCACCGAATAAAATCAAGATCTAAAACCACAAAAAACAAAAATAAAAACAACCCAATAGCCCCCCCCCCAAAAAAACACATTTTAAAGGGCATAGGATGTACATCGGATCAACCAAAGGCCTGGTTAAAAAGGAACGTTTTTTGCCTGGTGCCTAAAAGCATATAATGAAGGCGCTAGGCGAACTTCCCTGGGGAGAACATTCCACAGACGGGGAGCCACTGCAGAAAAGGCCCGTTTTCAAGTTGCCACCCTCCAGATCTCTCCAGGAGGAGGCACATGAAGGAGGGCCTCAGAAGATGATCTCAGGGTCTGGGTAGGTTCATATGGGAAGAGGCGGTCCTTGAGGTATTGTGGTCCTGAGCCGTTTACAATATACAGTACAGTATATAAAGGTAAAAAGCGGTTGAAGAAACTGCTAGTCTTTGTGGTACCCTTGTTGGCGGGGAGGGGTACAGATCTGTGAGCATGTGGTCTGGCCCTCGCAGTGCTACTGGCCAAAGGGACTGATGGAGAAGGTGTGCTCTGGTGCCATTGTGTGTGTTGGAGGTGAGTTCACTGGCTGCCTTTGTTTGCAGTCACCCTGCAGACATTGTCTTCAATCAAGAGTTGCTGTGACCATTTCTGTCATTTCCTGCTGTTTGGGGATTTTCTTCTCGTGTGTTTTCCCTCTCTTGAACTGAGCACAAATAGGATTTGGCAGCTGTTCCACCTGTGTGGTGGTGGCTGCGTATGTCCAGAGCCAGTGTAAGGTAAATAGAGGGTTATTCAGCCCCAACCCAACCATTTACAAAAGACAAGGATGAAAATAAAATTAGAAGATTCACAGCGATGGTCCCTCAGTTGCAATAATAAAAGGATATTTATGGAGCGATGGTATCTTGCAGAGAGCTGAACGTTTTAGTGATAACTCAGCAGAAATGCATCTGGGACCATATCAATAAATGGAATCAGGTATAAATAATAGAAGACAAGTTATAAGCCTCAATTTAAACATAATACAGAGAGAGGCGAGACATGAGGGTTTCAGACCAGAACAGGTCCCCCCTGAAGTGACATTAAGACAGCAGATTATAACAGACTATAATCCAACATAAGAGAAATGGTTTAAGTAAAGCACTGGAAATAATAAAAACTATTGAATCATGAAAGTCCGTGTGGTTAATATAGCATTTCAAATGTCAATCTGATCATGAATCACTCTCTTTCCATGATATAGTAGGATCGAAATGCTGCAATCAAATAAAACGGGCACCAGCGGTATATTAAAAAAGGAACTAACTTTTCAGACTTGATTGAACATAGGTAACAATAATTATTTCAGCAGCAGCATTGTCTGGGGGAAGGTGCAGCTATCCTAGTAATGAACAGAGTTCAGAAATTAGTACCATACAATGAAGCTAAAATGTTAAGATAATCAGTTTCTCCAATCCTTGCAAAGATGCTTGAGTGGGTTTCACTGATCACAGAAGTGGTCCGCCAGTATTGCCAATGATCCAGGGATTATGTAAACCGTAGTTCAACAAGGTGTGGAGGACCACTGGTTAGCCACCATCATCTATGGTTACATATAAATGAAGTTATTGGTTGGTTCAGTTATATATATGTTTCGGAGCACAATTCAAAGTGTTGGTGCTGACCTATAAAGCCCTAAACGGCCTTGGTCCTATATACCTGAAGGAGCGTCTCCAACCCCATTGTTCAGCCCGGACACTGCGATCCAGCACCGAGGGCCTTCTGGCGGTTCCCTCGCTGCGAGAAGCAAAGCTACAGGGAACTAGGCAGAGGGCCTTCTCGGTAGTGGCACCCGCCCTGTGGAACGCCCTCCCATCAGAGGTCAGAAAGATAAACAACTACCTGACATTTAGAAAATACCTAAAGGCAGCCCTGTTTAGGGAAGTTTTTAGTCTGTGATATTTTAATGTATTTTGATGTGTGTTGGAAGCCGCCCAGAGTGGCGGGTGAGACCCGGCCAGATGGGCGGGGTATAAATTATTATTATTATTATTATTATTATTATTATTATTATTATTATTATGTGGCCAGAGCCTAAGGGAAGTTGAAGAATCATGGAAAAAAACATGGGCCCCTTTCAATAAACAATAGGACAATTAATATGTCTGAACACACCTGGATCTACAAATTCTGCTGTAGAGAGCAAGAGTCTGCACTATCACCCTCTTCTCCCTAAAGATAATTTAAAACAAACAAACAAACAGGCTTGAGTTAAATAAGTGGGTGGCAAAGGGGGATTTGAAAATGAGTGAAAAGTCCATTTTCTTTACACTTCCCCATTAGATTAAAATTTCCATTAAAGGCAAAAATTTAAAAATCACTTTATAGCTTAGTAGCCAGGATACTGTACTGTATTGCAGGATGGTGGTGAAGATAACCCAAGACCAGTAAGTGCAGGAAATTAAGGCATATTATTCAACAACAACAACAACAACAACAACAACAACAACAACAACAACAACACAAACACACATTTCTGTCTTCTTGAATACAGTTGATGGCATTCCTTATCTGTCCACCCATGTGCGTTACTAACTGTAAAGCAAAGACAAGGGACAGAGTGTAGGGAAGCACCTGCAAGGGGGTCGTTCTCCCATCTTGCTCTTCCCAGTGACCACCTGCGCACTTTGCCTAGTGCAGCTGCTCCTAGGAAGGAAGAGGTGGCAGCTGGCAAGTGAAGGAGTCTGTGTTGGAGAGGCTTATCTGAACCCTTCTTCCATAGTGGGCTGGGAACCTTGATGTCATTTGCAGAAAGCTGAATTTGGGGGGGGGGGGAGAAAGAAGGAGAAGTCTGGTCCTGGTGCTGCTGTGGACACTAACCTGGGCATTTCCAACGAGCAAGGGAGGAGGGGGAAGAGAGAGGGAACAGTGGTGGCTGTATTGGTGATGGAGGAGGAGTAAATGAAGGAATGATGGAGAGGGGTTGCCTCCACATTGGAAATAAATGCCCCCCTGGGCCAGGGGCATAGCCAGGATCAGAATTGGGGGGCAAGGGGCGGGGCCAAGGCACAGGGGAGGGGCTACAGTGGGGCAAGGACAGCCATGGGCGTTCAGGGGCGAGGGGGCGCCAGGATCAGCCCAAAATTGGGCTGCTCTGACCCCCCCCTCCGCAACCGGCAGGGGCGAGGGGGCACCAGGATCAGCCCAAAATCAGGGTGCTCCGACCCCGTCCTCCCCCTCCACGATTGGCAGGGGCAAGGGGGCACCAGGATCAGCCCGAAAATGGGTTGCTCTGACCCCCCTCCCCCTCCACGATCGGCAGGGGCGAGGGGGCGCCAGGAGCAGCCCGAAATCGGGCTGCTCCAACCCCCTCCTCCCCCTCCGTGATCAGCAGGGGCAAGGGGGCGCCAGGATCAGCTCAAAATCGGGCTGCTCCGCCCCGCCCCCCCACGATCGGCAGGGGTGAGGGGGCGCCAGGATCAGCCCGAAATCGGGCTGCTCCGACCCCCTCCGCGATCGGCAGGGGCGAGAGGGCGCCAGGATCAGCCCGAAATCGAGCTGTTCCAATCCCCTCCTCCCCCTCCGTGATCGCCGGGGTGGGTGGAGGGAAAGCTGGCTTTCCCTCCACCCGCCCCACAGCCAGCAAGGGAGAAGGGAGACGTCCCTTCTAGCCGGCTGGCTGTGGGGCGGGCGGAGGGAAAGCCAGCCAAACGCTTTGCACAGCTCTTGGGCTTTCCCTCCACCTGCCCCACGGCCAGCCAGGGAGAAGGGAGACGGCACTGGGCGGCGGTGGGCAGCGGCCCTGCTTCTAGGGGGGCAACTGCCCCCCCTTGCCTACGCCCATGCCCTGGGCATTGGTAAATCTGGGCAAGGCGGAGAGGGCAAGAGAGGATTAGGCCAGTGGTCAGAAATAGTAAGGGTGTATGTTGAAGCAGGTAATTTTGCCACCCTCCTTAACTTGCCTCCTTGGACATATGCCCCCTTACACACATGCACACTGATCCAGCACTATGTCATAATATTTATTGTAGAATTACACAAAAGTAGCAGCCTATCATCGTCAAATACAAAAGGTCCCAAGATATTACATACACACAAACACATATATTATGCAGTCTATTAAAAAAAAGATCAAAGTCTCCATAAGGCTGTACCAGACAAATTGGTCTACTGAGTTAATGGTAACATTGCCAGAACACGATGGCAAACCAATAATGTACTGTTTTATTGTAGCTGGGTTTGTGATATCAGCATTTCCCAGGAGCAGTATTGAAACTTGCATCTCCTGCTTCCCACAGAAGTTGTGTTACCCCACTGAGCTGTAGCCTCTTCTATATATGATATTGTTAATGTTGCAAAATTAAAAGAATGAGTTGGGGGGGGGATGATCTTGCTCTTTCTATTCCACTAAAAAGCAATATAAATTGGAATTGCTATCACGTAGTACATATAAGTGTATTTTATAGTGTTCCAGTTATCCTGTTGTTAATATTTACTGTTATGGAAACCACATTGGGATAAAAATGCAAAAAGTAGCATATAAAAACCTCAAGATCACTATAATTTCTGGAAAGTTGCTTGCTCACTGTGTGTTTGAACACTTATTAAGATAGTGTAACCATTTTTTGCATCATGGTTCCTCAGATCAAGGAGGTTTCATCTGTGTTCAGATATAATTGGACACCATTCTGAATCAAGATGGACTGAACCTTTCAAAACTGCACTGATCTTTTGGGTTTCTTAGAATCCCCAAGCAATGTTGGATAGGAGCCTGCTAGCAAGTAACTAAAAATACTATGTCCATTATATCCATCCTATGTTCATTGTCATTTTGCTGCAAAACTAGCATCTCCATGATGTGGCTGCCTAAGCACAGTGTACTGAGGAATCAGCAGAGAGGTGTTGGTGCTGATATAAGTGGGCACTTGAATGCCTATCATGGGACTTTGAAGTCATTTCCAAGTTCCTCATGCCTCTGTAACCACTGAAGG
Source organism: Zootoca vivipara (assembly GCF_965207765.1). Classification (NCBI taxonomy): domain Eukaryota; kingdom Metazoa; phylum Chordata; class Lepidosauria; order Squamata; family Lacertidae; genus Zootoca; species Zootoca vivipara. The sequence continues at coordinate 76,475,778 of NC_142584.1, read as the reverse complement.
AAGCAATGGGTTAGAATAGGCTATAGTTATGTGATGATGAGAGTAAGAAATGTTTCAAAGAACATTATAGGTGTTGCCCTTGGGTATCTGCTGGGTAAGGTACCTGGCCATTTGCCCCATTTGACACCTCAAAGTTACACAATTTCTTACTTTCCATTTCTTAAAATGTTAGATGAATTCCATCTATTTCCATTTGGCTTCTTTTTTATACAGCAAAAGTTTTCTTTGTGCTGTTTGCTTTATGTTTCCCAGTGAAGTATTAGAGTCCCTCGCCTGCAATCAGGTTCTGTAAAAGTCAAGAGTTTGCTGCTCATTCTGCTGACACTTTTCAATGCTGATATAATGAAACTTAAAGTTTTTCAAAACATCAGCAGTACACTTTTCTGAATTCTCAGGATGGGCATCACAAATGCAAACTTTGTCACGAGGCCCTCCTCCAGACTTCCTCCCAGACCCAATAGATTGTGGTCATAAACTAGTAAAGGCTGAAACAGTCCATGGAAGAACATAGGTAAAGGTAAAGGGACCCTTGATCGTTAGGTGCAGTCACGGACGACTTTGGTGTTGCAGCGCTCACCTCGCTCTATAGGCCAAGGGAGCCGGCGTTTGTCCACAGACAGCTTCCGGGTCATATGGCCAGCATGACAAAACCACTTCTGGCGAACCAGAGCAGCACAGGGAAACATCGTTTATCTACTTATCTACCTATTTATCTACTTACACTTTGATGTGCTTTTGAACTGCTAGGTTGGCAGGAGCTGGGACCGAGCAACGGGAGCTCACCCCATCTCAGGGATTTGAACCGCCGACCTTCTGATTGGCAAGCCCTAGGCTCTGTGGTTTAGACCACAGCCCCCACCCGCATCCCATAAACTAGTAAAGGCTGAAACAGTCCATGGAAGAACATAGTGGTAACTTAACAACTTCCTCTCTACTCCAATGCCAACATTGATAAACAACAACAGCCCAGGGGTCAACAACATCTGCACCTCATTTTCAAAGGTCTGTCTGTCTCCCTCCCAGCAGAAAGATAACAAGAACCTCCTTTGGGAGAGAATTCCACAATATGGAAGCAGCTAAGGAAAAGTATCTCTCTATGTCCACCAACCATACCTCTGATGTTGAGGGGACTGAGAGACCTGAAGATCTTAGCACCCAAGCAGGTTAATAAAGGTAGATATGATCTTTCAGGTAACCTTTGAACTGTGCCTGGAAATGGACCAGTAGCCAGTGAAGTTGTTTTAACAGGGCAGTAACAGGCTTCCTGTAAGCAGTATGGCCACAACATTCTGGACCAGCTGAAGCTTCTGAACATTTTTTTGAAGGCAACCCCACATAGAGCATGGTAAAGTAATGCAGTAGCACACATACCCCTATTAGTGCTATGTTGGGATTCCACAGGATTGTATTCCTCTAAATCTTACTCAGAGTAGACCCCACTGAAATTAATGAACGTAAGTTAGTTGTGCTGATTAACTTCAATGGGTCTACTCCAAGTAGGACTAGCACTACCCATTGTTATCACTGACACAACATAACTTGTTCCACTTACATTGTAAAGGACGCATTTAGAGTAATAGAGGCAGATGCCAATTTTACCAGTGACACTGATATTAATATCTTGAGGATCAGATAGCCAGACTTCACTAAATCCATAATGGCATGAATATGTGATAGTTAAAGGTACATAAAGTAAAATTGTTTCTTTTCAATTACCACTTCATCATTTCAACAACTGATTTTCTGTCCATAAAAATAGTATGACTTCACCATCAGAATCTGGCTGCTATGTACATTATCTTAAGTTAACACACATTTCTCTGAAGAACGAAGAGACTGATGGAAGCAATAAAACCAATACCCCCCTCTCTCTGAATCTGCCTTACTCTTCTAATATTTTCTACATATTTTAATATTAGTGATAAAGTAGAATCCAAGTTTAAAGCAGCAATCTTCAAACACTGGCATAGGAAGCCGCTCGGGCACCGGGAACGGCAAACATGACGTGCACCCGGGGGTGGGGTGTCGATACGTAACACACATGCGCAGCGTCACTACGTAGCGACGCTGCACATGCGTCGCTCATGGAGCTGGTAGCGGCGGGTGGGTGGGAGGGGACGCTTCTCCCCACAAGCCTCCCAGTAAAAAGCCTCACTTGGCACAGTGGCAGCTGGCTGGTTTGCTCGCTGACCTGCTCGGCCGGTGCACACTTTGCTTCTTCCTTCCTGCTGGGTGGAGCCGCGGAGGCGAGGAGCAGGCCAGGGGCCTCACCTCCATGGCTCCACCCAGAGGAAGAAGCAAAGTGTGTGCCAGCCGAGCAGGTGAGCGAGCAAGCCAGTCGCCGCTGCACCGAGCGAGACTTTTTACCGGGCGGCGTGGCTCGGCTTGGGAGTTGGGGGGCGCCGAGTGTCACTGCCCTCCAGGGTGGCACCCGGGGTGGCCCACACCCTACGCTACGCCCATCCTCAAACCACTGAGGAGTTTGGTCTTATAAGGGGTCTTATAAGGAATGTAAACCACTAGCTTAAAAAAAAACACCAAAGGATTTGACATGTTTACAAAAAAAGAGTTGTTCTGTTATTTGTAGACTGGGATGTCTGGAGGAATATGACCATAATAGAAAAGGGCTGCAATTTGGGGTTGCCTTCTGTGTGCACGTGAATAAAGTACAGCTCCTGCCAACATTAATGTCCTGTTCCAATACCGTATTATCCTTTGCACTACTATCCCTGGGCAAAGTGGTGTCACAACTGGAATGATAACTTCAATATCCAGTGAAATTTCTGTTTTCCATTTTACCTTGGGCACCCAGAGGCATTCTGAGGCTAATAAAGATAGTGGCAGCTGCTTCACACAACACTTGTCAGGCCACTGGGTAAAATGTAAAATAAAGATATAAAGATATGATAACATGATGTCCACATAGACATTTTCCCCGCCATGCCAGGTACCGATGCCTGAAAGGCATCCTTGGTCATGGTTGTAACCTGAGAGTCAAAATTAGATCTAGAACAACCCCTAGAGTATGACCCTGTGTTTTCAAAGGAGTGCTACCCATCCAGCACAGCCTGGGCCCCTATTTCTAGAATGGCCATTCTACTAATTTCTGCTTGTCTGGATTAAGTTCCAATTAGCTGGTTCTCATCCACATTGTTACTGATTTCATACGCCATTGCAGAGCTTCCATTGAATGTGGTGGAGACAAAACTGGGCATCATCTGCATACTGGGGGTACCAAACAAGGAAACCGCTATGATTTCTCTCAGCAGTTGCATACAGATAACAGCAGAACCCTGTGACACATCATAGGCCAATGGCCAAGAGGATGAGCAGGAGTCCTGTACCTTCTAGAGTTGTTTCTCCAGAAACATAACAGATGGTGCCTCTAAGCCCCAAGCCAGACAAGCAATCCCAGGAGGATACTATGATACTGGATGGGTTGCAAGAAACAGAAACAATATTAATAATAATAATTTTATTATTTATACCCCACCCACTCTGGGGAAGCATAATGATTATATATCCAGACATTCCTATGTTGCATTCATTATTTGCAGTAGACCCGTCCCAAAAGGTTTTCTCTTGTGGGTTGGCTTTCTGTATACAATGGTGTATATTCTTCATACAATTTAATATATTCATATATAACACACACCTGCAATTTAAAGTTTCAATGTTGGAGGCAGTTTCCATCCCCTTACTACCACAATAACTGCTGTGACTGAGAATTAAGCTATAGCATTAGCATTAGCATTAGCAACAAAGTATTCTGAGATCAAAGGACATGGGTGGCGCTCTAAACCACTGAGCCTCTTGGACTTGCAGTTCAGAAGGTTGGCGGTTCGAATTCCCATGATGGAGTGAGCTCCCATTGCTGCCCCAGCTCCTGCCAACCTAGCAGTTCGAAAGCATACTGGCCCAAGTAGATAAATAGGTACCGCTGTAGCGGGAAGGTAAACAGTGTTTCCGTGCACTCTGGTTTTCGTCACGGTGTTCTGCTGTACCAGAAACAGTTTAGTCATGCTGGCCACATGACCCGGAAAGCTGTCTGTGGACAAACACAGTTTCCCTTGGCCTGAAAGCGAGATGAGCGCTACAGCCCCATAGTCGCCTTTACCGTCCAGGGGTCTTTTACCTTTTACCTATTCTGAGATCTATAGGAGATGAACTAAAAGAGGCAGTGGTGCTTTTTTTTTTAATTAGACCAATGCATGAAAAAGTATCATGAGTTTTGATTAAGCCTATTATTGACATCGATTACAAGATCTGCAGGGCTCCGAGGCTGCCCTGTTAATTATAGTGTGATAGTGGGCTCCAAACTCCTCCTTGTTAATTCGTGGTAGTGCCTTGGCATCAACATTACCACCAAAACATCTGGCTAGGAGAAAGAGGCACGTGGAAGGAGGGAGGGAAAAGAGGGGCAGTATCTCCTTCCTCCGGTTTCCTTACTTCTATTTCCCTCGGGGATCAGGCCCCTACGGAAGCGCCCTTGGCGGCGAGCTGCGCTGGAAACAAACAAACACCCAAGCTGCCTCCCCTGCGGGTCAGGAAGCGGCAGCCTGCAGTGTCCCCAGCGGCCAGCAGGTGAGAGCAGCCTGGCGGCACCTGCTGCCGCTTCTCTCTCCGCTAACGGCTGCAGGCCTTCCTTCCCCGCCTCCGGCGCCTGGCCCTCAGCGCGGGGTCTCTGCCTCGGCTTGGCCCGCTGCGCCGTGACGTCCCTCGAATAGCAGCTCGAGGCGGGCGATTCCTGTGAGGAGGTTGGTTCAAGAGACGGCGCTGCCGCCACCGCTCCAGAAGCAGCCGCTTCCCTTTCCCTTCGGCTCAGGAAGGGCTTCGAGCGGGTCAGCTGCAGGGCGCGCGCTCCCCCGAAGGAGAGCTTGCGGAGAGCGGCGGCGGCACCCATTTCGCTTGGCGGGAGACGGTCACGAGTCCAGGCGCGATGGCACCCGCAACACCCCGCGCGTTGCTCGGGCTCCTTCTCCTCCTCCTCCTCCCCGTCGCCGTGGTGCCTTCCAAGCTGAACATTCCCAAAGTGCTGCTGCCCTTCACCCGAAGCACCAAGATCAACTTCACTCTGGAGGCAAGCGAGGGTTGCTACCGCTGGTGAGTGAGTGAGTGCGCGCGTGCGAGAGAGAGAGAGAGAGGCAGGACGGGGTCGAGCGCGCGGGGCCCCGCAGAGTTGAGCCACATGGCGCAGGTGTGGCGTTCAACTTTGCTGCTGAAACTGCAACACGTGAGGGTTGGGGTGCGCGCGAGAGAAGAGAGAACTGAGGCTGCAGCTCGCAGAAAAGAAGCCTTTGCCTGCGGCAGGCAGCTTGAGTTAGCGAGGTATTACTCCTAGGGTGGTGAGCGTCTTAGCCGGGCGGTACCGTTTTACTCGACTCATAAAACCGCGCAGCTGTTGAGTCTCTAGGACGCTTGCGCCATGCTTCAGGAGCGAAGGGACTGCTTTAAAAAAAAAAAAGTTTACAAGAAACATGATTGTTGTGGAGAGTTTGGCGCAGTTCCATTGCAAAAGATCAGATCAGGCGGTTTGGGGATGCCTGTTCTACACACACACACACACACACACACACACACACACACACACACACACACCGCTGCGATTTTTTTTAAAAAATTTTTTTTCAAAAAATACGTTGAATTTTGCAGAGCTACCTGTCCCCATCTACTGTCACATTTGTAGACTGGACTTTACAACACATTTTAAACATTTTGTTGCTGAGTCCACAGTGTGTTTTCTCCCCCCCCCTTTTTTAATTATTTTTTTATTAAAGATTTTCTTGGCTTACAAAAATATGTGCAATGTCTCTCGTAACATCCTTACAAATTAGTTTCATTTGTTGAGACATTGGGAAAGAGCGCTTTCTAAGTGTTGCAGGGTGTGTGAGAAAGAGACAGTCTGAAGTTTATCTGTCTGGGTTGACTTTGTCACTGTGAGGCATAGGCAACAGTGTGCCAAACCTAAGAAGCTTGAAGTGGTACAGTGATCGTGGCAGAAATCCAACCAGTACCAGAATGACAATACTGTGGATGCATAAAAGCCCTGAAGCTTGGAATACAGTAGCAACATGAAGTTACAAATTGTGTTTCTCAAAATGAGAGCAGACATTTTAATGTGCTTTGTTAAGACAGGGCAGGGGCATGGCCATTGCCAAGATTCAAGGACTGGCAGCCGACCCCGCCGCTTCCATGTATAACAGGTGGATGCTCAACAAGTTTTTAAGCATTTTAAAAGTGAACCTTTATCTAACAGAGATACGGTCTAACAAAGAAAGCTTCTCTGACTGACACATCATTTATTCAATGGTTGCCTGCCTCAATGGTGGCAAAAGTACATGTGAGCAGTACGGTACAGTACTGTGTTTTTCATATGATAGAAATTATTTAAAAAAGTTAGCTCTACCTCACAACCTCTTTTCCTGTACTGCCTTAACAAAATTTCAGTATAGAAGAAAAGGGGAAATGGTTCTTTTTAAAGTCTGCAAGGAAAGCATGCATTATGCACGTGGCAATAATCTACTATACTAAGAAAGTATAAAGGAAAACATCTTTCAATATTCTTGTAGCTCAAAACTGCTTGCTCATGTAAAATGAAAGAGTGTTTGATTTCCAAATGCTGTCCTATTCTAACCAAACAAACTATTAGGCTTGCTAATTATTGAGCATTTCTAGAGTGGCACTCCAAATGGCTTCACCTAGCAGCTTCATACTGATGTTAAACAGATGGGACATCAACAACTGGGTTGCACAGAAATTCCCCAGTAGCATATTCTGAAGCTGGCTTTGTAGATAGGAGTGGACCCAGCATAACATCATGTCTCCAACCTCCAGTGCACATAGCTGGTCAAGTAAATACCGGTCCATGGATCAATTGGTACCAGGCTGCCCAAGGAACATTTAAATCCAATTAAATTAAAATTATTAAATCAAAAAAATCTAACTAAAATATAAACAATCAACATCCCCCCTCAGCGGGCCGCGGTAAAATTATCAAACGTTGACTGGTCCGCGGCGATAAAAAGGTTGGGGAGCACTGCCATAACTGATAGTATCAAAAAGCCACTGATGGAGATTGAAGATCACTCCCCCAGTTCCTCTCTTGATACAGGTTTTGCAGGGCAAACAAGGTTGTTTCAATTCCAAAGCCAGACATGAATCCAGGCTGAAATGGGTCAAGATAATCTGCTTTCTGCAAGATTATCTGCAGCTGCATGTCCACCACCTTCTCGATACTTTTCAATGCCTGTGTGACCACCACACAATACCTTTATGAAGGGGTATTTTCACTAAGAGAAGGGACACTAGGAGAAGGGGACGACAGAGGACGAGATGGGTGGACAGGTTCTCGAAGCTACGAACATGAGTTTGACCAAACTGTGGGAGGCAGTGGAAGACAGGAGTGCCTGGCGTGCTATGGTCCATGGGGTCACGAAGAGTCGGACATGACTAAACAACTAAACAACAACAACAACAATTTTCAATTGAACAGCAGCTGTCATGAACCTCCTAGTTCTTGGGTGGACTTTTTCCAGAAGCGGCCTAACCACTTCCTGTATGAGGGTGACAGGCACCACTCCCTCTCACAGAGACCTTCACAGTCAGCCCATGTGTAGCTTCAAAAGGGTAAAGAAAGCAGGTAGTAGTCCATGCAAATCCAATCATCTAGTGCACATCCTCAGGTTGTAAAAGAAAGATGTAATTGAACCTTTAACACGTGGTAAGATATAGTTCTGGACACTCCCTCAATAATGGAGGTCAATAATGTGTTTTGACCTTACTTATATTAAGACCATAGCAGTGTGTGTAAAAATAGATAATTTCCCTCCAAAAAGAGTCATCAACTGATCATGTTAAAAAAGTACAGGAAACTGATGTTAAACTGGCCTGACCTGGCATGGGTATTTAACTGGGATCTTAGTTTTGATTATTGAGGGGAAGTCGTCATTCTAAAGTTTTCTCTTTGGACATTATTTTAATATTTTGATTTCTACATATATTTATTTTTTTACTTTTTATATCCCATCAACCATGGGCGTACCCAGGATCAAAACTAGGGGGGGCAAGGGGAGGGGCCAAGGCACAGAAGGGGAGGGGCCACAAAGTGGGCAGGAACGGCGAACTCGCGCTCCGCCGGGCTGTGCCCCTCCCTAGAAGCAGGGCTGGTGGGCGGAGGCGGAGCCCAGCCCAGTGGAGCGCGAGTTCAGCGTTCCCGCCCGCCGCGCCGCGCTCTCTGGTTCCCCGCCGTGCTTGGCCTTGCCAGAGGGCGCGACGGGGAGCTGGAGGGAGGGCGCAGCGCGACGGGCGGGAACGGCGAACTCGCGCTCCGCCGGGCTGTGCCCCTCCCTAGAAGCAGGGCTGGTGGGCGGAGGCGGAGCCCAGCCCAGCGGAGCGCGAGTTCGGCGTTCCCGCCCACCGCGCTGCGCTCCCTGGTTCCCCGCCGCGCTTGGCCTTGCCTGAGGGCGCGCCGGGGAGCTGGAGGGAGGGTGCGGCGCAGCGCGGCGGGAATGGCGAACTCGCGCTCCGCCGGGCTGTGCTCCGCCTCTGCCCACCAGCCCTGCTTCTAGAGTAGGGCAGCTGCCCTAACTTGCCCCGTGGTGGGTACGCCCTTGCCATCAACATAGTTCAGCAGAGCCTTCAGGATGTATTGCTCTAAGACATGGGAATAAATGGGGAAAATATCCAAATAACTGCATTGACTTTGGTCCAACACCTGTTCAGACAATCTAATACCACTAATAGGTTTAAACATTTAACTACCCATGACTGACTGATGTAATTAGGTTTGCTCAGCACAGCAATACTCACGAGATATTAGCAATTATCTTTGTGTTAGAGCTTCCCTCTTTTAAACCTGCTGTACAGACAGCTTGTGACATGTGTTTGGGAGCAATTGTATGTAGCCCTGTCACCAGTTTCTAGCGTCAGTCACCCAAGAAGCACAAGGGACCACAGGCTTCTTTGCCATTCATTCTGAGTGTGTAGCTGGGCCTCATGCAATGAACATGCTTATATGATTTGACCAGTTACTCCTGAAAGACAACACAGTAGAATTTATTATGAATTATCCTTAAGAGAACCATATACACATAGGTCAAGGTATTTATGTTCATAAGTCTATAACAGATAGATTTGACCAATTAGGAGGAATGAATATTAAATCTCAAATATTAAGTGCAATTGTGATTGCTCATGCTTCTTGATCCAGCCAGTGTTGTTGTTGTTTAGTCGTTTAGTCGTGTCCGACTCTTTGTGACCCCATGGACCATAGCACGCCAGGCACTCCTGTCTTCCACTGCCTCCCACAGTATGGTCAAACTCATGTTTGTAGCTTCGAGAACGCTGTCCAACCATCTCGTCCTCTGTCGTCCCCTTCTCCTAGTGCCCTCAATCTTTCCTAGTGCCCTCAATCTTTCCCTTTGTCCATGGAGTTTTCTTGGCAGGGATACTGGAGTGGCTTGCCAGTTCCTTCTCCAGGTGGATCACGTTTAGTCAAAACTCTCCACTATGACCTGTCCATCTTGGGTAGCCCTGCATGGCATAGCTCATAGCTTCTCTGAGTTATTCAAGCCCCTTCGCCACGACAAGGCATTGATCCATGAAGGGGCCAGCCAGTGTTAAGTAGCTGTAAGTCCCATTGATTCAACTGGCATGTGCTTAACTATTGCACCATTCACCACCTGATAACATTTAGCGAATGCAATAAGTATAATTAGTCCCAGCAATCTAACAAACTCCTAAAATGTGGACAGATGTTAGTATTAATTCTGTCTGTCAGAGTCCTCATAGCAGACAAATATTCCCTGTGTGTGTCTGAGGGGGGAGGTTAAATTTCTAATTTGTATAGCTATGAACTGGTAATTTAAATATGCAAATTCTACCCAGAAAGTCCTGAACTGAAAATATTGTAATAAATTATGCAAATCATGTGTGTTTTTATGTATGTACTTAATTTGCTTGCCTTTCATCTGTCTCAGAATTTGGAGTTGTCTAATTTTTTTATAGATCCAGGGAGAAGGGCATGGGGTTTAAGGAATAAGAACAGGGTAAGGCATGTGGGAAGCAGAGAGATGGATGAAAGTGGAGTTAAGAAGCTTTATAGTCCATATATATATATATATATAGAGAGAGAGAGAGAGAGAGAGAGAGAGAGAGAGAGAGAGAGAGAGAGAGAGAGAGAGAGAGAGATATGTTGTTGAGTATGTGTTTCTGGATCTGAATATATACTGTAAATCACATTCCCACACATGTGCATTAGACCCTTTGGTTTTTTTTACTATCTGAATGGCAGTTCCTCAGTATTCCAAACTGTTTATGAAAATAGGTTGGATGGATCAAGAATTGTCATCCCATGAATGGAAAAGCTTCTTCCATTTGCAGTAGGGACTCAATTCTAGCAGAGGCTTCAACAAAAGAAAGCAGGAGGGCAGGGAGAGAGAATTTGCATGGATTCCTCCTTCCCTCCATAGTCTCCAGCAGCAGTAGTCTGGAGGGTCACTCAACTATCCAAACCAGATTTTTTTTGGGGGGGGAGGGGGTTATAGGGGCAACAAGGGAAAAAGTGGAAGTGTCCTGTGAGCAGAGCTGTGCTGATCCAACCAACTGTTGATATTTATGGCAGTTTCTGATTTGTCATTTGAGTTATTAATGTTCTTTGGAAGTGAAGGAAATAACCCAGAGGGATTTCATTTCCACCTTGATATTTTTCTCTCCTTCATTTGGTATTTTGCTTATAACAATTTAATAGGTCTGTGTTAAATGACTTTTTCCCTTTTTGCTGCACTTAAAAAAAACAACAGAAAGTATAGTTTCATCTAAAGTATGCTTATATTCTCTGTTTGGGAAACAAAACGGAAGTAAAATTTTATATGTTGTTTTAAAAGTAAATAAATTGTTGATAGATGATGTGTTACATTTTCACCTGGAGCTGTTAACAAGGAATTATTTATGGAGTATTTTTTTTTAATCATTAATGGTTTCTAGAATCTCACAACAATCTGTTTTGCTAATTGCTTGTGGGAGGACTTGGAAATGCATGACAGATCTCATTGCACACACTATTCTTTTCCTCCCTATGCTCATCCTGCAAAGGGGTGTATGATCTTGAGGAGTAATGATTGCACAGGCTAGGCTTAAGTGTGTTGAACTCCGGTCACATAAATCTTAGTTAAATGTATTTTCAGTGTTGCATGGACAAATACAAGGTGAACCTTAGGCTGAAGTAACTGTGGGGCAAGAATGCAGAGGGACTGAGTGTGATTCTGCTTTCTCACTGCATACACAATCTACACATGTTAAAGTTTGGAAGGTGCACTCAGTATCAGCCACTGAATAAAAATATTCACAGTTATGCTGGATATTCGCCAGAAAAGGGAAACTTACTGAATCAGGCACTACAGTTAGAGACACTGACTCTAATTGTTAGGGACATTAACCTGTAATGCTAGTAAGTGTTACAGTTTATCACCAAAATTTAGAAGTTAGGTTATGGAGATAGCTAGATTAGACAACAGCTGTTTAATATTTTTGCTTGCTTGTGCATGGCAGTGGACCATATAACGTACTTTAGCAGTCTAGAGATGTCTGTTGACCACAAGAATAATATAGAGGCAGCCTGAGCTGTGTTTGTGGTCAGAAGAGTCTAGATGGCATCACTGTCCACTAAAACCAGTAAATGCAACCAAGAGTGAGAAATAGACACATTTTCCCAAAGATTAAATTGTGGTTGGCTCTTTATAATTTGTTTTGGCAAGCTGTTTATCCCACAATGTTTCAGAAAGTTACAGTTACTGGTGGCACCACCATCAGCAGCAGTGAGTCTATTTGCTTTATCTTTGCTTATTTAGCTCTTCAAATCAAGCTCCTTTTAGTACTTTGAAGTTAAGTCTTTAGATGATTCTTTCAAACACAATATAAGTATTCTTTTTCTGCTTTAGGGTTGTTCTCTGCAGCACAACAGACAGGATGTGTGGGTGATATGCTGTATTTGAAAGAATATGTGGAGGAAGTTGCAACACTAATAGTGAAATCCTTACTCAGTGTTGCTGCCCAAGTCGATTTGCAAGACTTCGTTTTTTAGTCCTACTTTTGAGTTAAATATAAGATAAAATCAAGTTAATTTGGCAGTTTTGAAAATTAAGCTTCTTCAAAGGATATAGATAAGATCAGGGGTAGGCAAACTTAAGGCCCGGGGGCCGGATTCGGCCCAATCGCATTCTCAATCTGGCCTGCGGATGGTCTAGGAATCAGCGTGTTTTTACATGAGTAGAATGTGCCCTTTTATTTAAAATGCATCTCTGGGTTATTTGTGGGACCTGCCTGGTGTTTTTACATGAGCAGAATGTGTGCTTTTATTTAAAATGCATCTCTGGGTTATTTGTGGGGCATAGGAATTCGTTCATTTCCCCCCCCAAAATATAGTCCAGCCCCCCACATAGTCTGAGGGACGATGGACCAGCCCACGGATAAAAAAGGTTGCTGACCCCTGATATAGATGGTTAATGAATGAGTTCACATAAATACACAACAAACTTAAGCCTGTGATGATGATGTTACATTGTCTACCACCCTTCACCTGACAATCGCAGGGCAATTTGCAGCATTAAAATAGAAGATAAAATCACAAAATGCATAATACCGTAAGAACAAGAACAAAACAACCCAATAACCCCACCCTACCCCTCACATGAAGTTTAACTCCCAGGGGCCAGACGGATGGATGCGGCAGACTGGGGATTCCCCATTCCTGTATTAAAGTGCAGTGAAAGCAGTTTCAGCACATGTTGTATCTGAATATCTTTGTACCCAGGAGAAAGTCAGTGGATCTGTGTTCGCCTTATCTCCACATTTAGGGTTTTTTTTAAAGACACAGTAGTATTCTCTGTAAAGTGCCAAATATAAAAGTGTTTTATATAGGATAACAACCTCATTTTTCTCCAGTTTTATCAGGAAGTAGAAAGCTGCAGCCTGCAGGGCAGTGAGCTCTTCAGGAATCCTGAATCTCTGCTTGTTGTCAGGCCCACCAATTAACTGGATAAAAATATTATTCTCTGATTAAAGGAGTAGCTGAACATTCCTCTACCAATTAGATCAGGCATAGGCAAACTCGGCCCTCCAGATGTTTTGGGACTACAACTCCCATCATCCCTAGCTAACACAACCTGTTATCAGGGATGATGGGAATTGTAGTCTCAAAACATCTGGAGTTTGCCTATGTCTGACGTAGATATAGCAGAGCTTGAAATCCAAACTTCTACATGCCGCTTTGAAAGTGGGCAATAAGATTTCTGATCTGTCTTGAATCTTCAGGGTTGCCATTCTTAGCCACCTCGAAAGAATTAGTACCATTTTTGTTCTATGGACTGCTTCAGTGAGTCATAGAATTATTTGCTGTAATAGGAGCCCCCACCCACCCACCCAGCATAGGCTTATTTTCTACTTGGCAGGGTAGCTAATCAAAAGAAACTAAAAGTACAGCAAGATTCAACATAGAACCAATGTGTTTGTAATAAGTAATAAGTGAAGCCGTAATTTAAAAAATGATTGGCTTGAAGATGTATTAGTAGGTTTTTCATTTGAAACTGACATTGCTGAGAAAGCAAGAACAATTTATATATTATACATGAATGAGAAAGTGAGAACAAAAGCTTTTCAATGGGTTTCTACATCTTCCAGACCTGCGGCATAATTCAGCTGAGAATGTGAACAATAAATAATTTCAAACTAGTAAGTAAATGACATCGGGTTGTCGCCCCCCCCCCCAGCCAAGCCATTTGGGGAAAGCTTTTCAGAACTTTATCTCCATAGAAAGTGGTAGAATGAGCTGGCCGTGATGCCATTGCTTTCTCTGGACACCTAGATGTACAGTATATTCAAATATACCTATACCGATTTTGCAGCTGGTGATACATTACTTAAAACTGATAGGAACTGCTGGTAATACAAAGTTAAATATAGCATGACATGTTAAAGGAAACTTTAATGGGCATCGACATTTATCAATAAGTCTCACTCCAGTAATTTTTGTTTGATTGTTTTAAGGTCTTCTACCAGACCAGAAGTTGCTAGCATAGAAGCTATAGAACAAGACAATCGTCAGTGTTCACAGAAGGCTATTGTGCAGGCCCGTTCATCGCAGGTGACACGCCTTACAAGTATTATTTTGGCTGAAGATATTTGTAAGTAGAGCAATATTCTTCCCATCTTATTTGGAGACGTGTATGTTTTAGATGACTTTGTTGTTAAGTTAATTCTACGCTATTCTTTGGTTGGAACACTCTATGCCCTGCATCCATGAAACTCTTGGTGGATACACTAAGCGCAAAAATATACTCTCCTACTTGTGTGTGTTTAAAATTTGTAACGAGCAAGGAAAAAGAGGGAGACAGAGAATGGCATGCATTACCTCCTTTCTACATTGAGAAATGGGAGGCTGAAAGATTGACATGTGTCCACAGAGGGAGTAGTGGAAGTGGAGAGGATACTATTGGGGAAAAGGGAGGAGCAAGGGTTTTTTTTGGGGGGGGGCTGTATTCTGGAGAAGAAGCATAGAGGGTTGAAAAGGAGCATACTGTACATTCAAAGTCATGAGATGCTAATAAAATCAAAGTGGAAAAAATGGATGAGACTTACAGTACCTTACTGTTTAAATTTTGCATTTTGCAACAGTTTTAAACTTGCTCATAGAATTTGCATTTGTGGAAGGACTCAAAGGATGTCCATAGCTTATATTTGCTTGGATTAATGACTAGTGTTTGTGGTAGGGATTTCCAAATTGATAACTGAAATGTATAGCTGATAACTCTGGCAGTTCTTTACTGAGTGAGTTTGTGTGCCTAGTGAGTATTCAGCCTGAAATTATGCACCCTTAAGCAGAAGTGTGTCCAGCTCAGTATGGCTTACTTTAAAGTAAGTAAATGGAGTTGGCTGTACATTAACAATAAATGGATTTTGCATATAATAAAACAGATTGCACGAGAAAATACACTTTAATGAATATGTTAGCGATGACCTTTTGAACATACTGTATATGAAACTGCCTTATATTGACTCCACAATGACTGGTCGTAACCCTTAAGACTAGGCAGCGCAGATTGTCCGTGGCCTTTTTTCTGAGATCCCTTTAACTGGAAATGTGTGGTGTTAAGCCTGGGATCTTCTGTATGCAAAGGATCCTCCTCACTATTGCAATCAATTGATAAATAATTGCATTATTATTTATTATTTATTTATTAATAAAAAATACAAAAATCAATTTGTTGGCATATAAAGTTACTCTTATATGATAGTTACCTGTGTGAGTTTAAAATGGCTGGCATTAATTTAAAATGTTGAAGCTTAACATTAAAGTATAAGTGTACATGAAAATGCCTCTAAACTTATTTTCTGCATCATTGAGCAAATGGAGAAAATTTCCACACACCTGAGTTGGATGGAATATATTCTAAATCAGAGGGTATTTTTGCCAGACAGACTTCAGCCTTGGCATCTCCCCTGCCTTTTGAACTTAAATATGATAAAATGGCTTGGAGCCAGAGGGTTAATGACAGAAAAGGGTACTGCTCCTCTCCTGACAGCAGCCTCATGGAAAGCCTGTTGTGGGAGTTGTTGGTGCCCTCCTTAATGGGATGGACTGTGGTTCTGAGGAAGAAGGGGGATTACATTCTGTGAACAATTCCCCCCCCCCATTCCCCATAGCCCCAGTTTACCTCAGTAAAATATTATAAATTTCTCTGGACTCTGCCTGCTTTATTCCAGTTTCTCTGCTAACACATGAGAGGTACTTTGGGGTGAGGAAGAGAAAGGAAAATCACATTCCATCAACCCTCTTTCACCAACACTTGTCTGGATCCAATACTACAAATAAAACAAGTCATGGAGTTTACCAAAAGCTAAAACAGCAGATGTTTTTTGTTGGAAACATATTGAAAGCTATACAGTACCAGCTCCCTTCAGTTTTGCTATTATTGTATTTAATTGCATATGTTTCATTTTGAACAAAACCATCCACTGAGGGATAATGGCATGCTTTCTCACAATGTCTCATCAAGTAACTGGCCAAGTCCTTCGCTGCGATGCTATAGTTGACCTTATTCATGATGTTCACATCGTGTCCACCACAAAAGAACTGTATCTAGAGGATTCACCATTGCAACTGAAAATCCAAGCTTTAGATTCTGAAGGTAAGGCTATATCTCTTTTAACGTAAAATTTTCATCCAGACAAAGAGCTCTTCCTGATGTTATGTTGGCTATGGCCACACATTTTCCTTCCTAAATCTACTGCTGTGTATCAGTAGGCTCAGCTTGAAATTCCTATCTGCATAAATGAGCTTCTAAATTTGCATTTTAATCATATTGGTATTTCTCTTTAAATTCAAAAACCTCCACCAATAAGGGGGGGGGGAATCACTGTCTCAGTCTAGTTTTGGGGTCAAGTGTCTCCTAAGAAAGCCATACAGATAAAATACCTGGCTGAAAGTATCACACACCCTAACACAATGCTGTGCTGGATAGTGTGCCCCCACCTCCCTTCATAGGCTGATTTGGTGCGATGTGAAGGTAGAGCCATCCTGTTTAGTGCACCAAAGAGCTGTCTCCAGAATACCCAATAAAACAGCTGTGTCGCTCATCTGGACCAAGTGAGGTTACTCTCTCTTTGCCTCAGCCTATGGTGGGTGGTGATCCTGCTTAGCCCTAGGCTTGGGTTCTCTGAAGGGAGCTGTTTTGTGAACCCAAACTCAGCACGAAGCAGCCTTGCTTCTCCCATCCCTGTCAAGTAGTGGGTAGGAGGGAAGAAAAGCTACCTTTTGCTAGTAGAAGCAGCAAACTCGAGAAGTCTCACTTGTTACTGTTGCTTGCAGACTCCAGCCTTGTTTCTCCCATCCCATCAGGTGTCAGGAAAGGGATAAGCAGAGCGATGTTTTGCGAGCAAAAGCCGCCTGTCAATCATGTGGCATTATAAACCTATCATGTGATATGTTTGGGCAGCCCTGTGACTTTGGCCCGCGGGGCTGATCCTGCTAAGGATGTGGTTCATGGAACCAAAAGGATTCCATCCTCAGTCCTGCAGTAAAGCAATATAATTGCAGAGGTGTCATTGGGATCAACAACACCCCATAATATAAAGTACATAAAGCTGCAAGACCTATGTGTGGGGCCTTAACATAAAATACTGTGACAGTAACAAAACATATGAAGTAATTATTACAGTTGTATTAGGACTGCAAAGGTCACGACTTGTGAATTACCTATAACAGGCCTTGCAATCATAGCTGACGGTATTTGAATAGCCTTCTAACTGCAGCTAACATGCAGGTAAAATGTGGTGGGAGGTATTCCTTTCTGTATTCAGAACCTCTAAAGATGAGAGTAAAAAAGAAATGAAGGAAGTATAGCATTTCCATGGCTAGTCAATGATATCAATATTTGTCTGCACTGGATATCAGAGATTCCGTTTCATGCATTGGACTAATAGACATATGCTGGTATCAGTTCAAGTAAACTTAAATTTTGAGGGGAGTTGAACTGTCTCCCGGGCATATTGTTCTTACAATACATGTGCGTAGGGGTGCTGTGGCCAATGTCACAGCAAGCATTTCACATCTCTTAGTGCCTGCTGCAGATTTGCAGCTTCAGCACTGTTCCGTTTCTCCCTGCGAAAGAAAAAAACACACACGATTTGATTTGTTTTTACTTTACATTTCAGCAACATTGAGGGAAGATTTACCTTAGCTCCGCAAAGTTCAACCAAGTGTTATGAAAACAACCAATTATGATTGTACATCTTGTATAAAATACCCTTGGGCACTTAGAATTCTATTTTCTGTGGTAGATTGCCTTTTTAAATAGAAATTTTAGGATGGAGTGCTAACCCACAGCACTCTACTCTGTATTAGGAACCCATGATTGAAAGGTATGTTTAGTCTTTGATACACTTAGATGCACTTTGAGGTGGAGGATGGTCATAGAGTGCATGTGTGACTGCAACAACATTTTTTACTGATTTTGCAGTAAAATCACACTATTGATTATTCGCCAATATTGAACACAACTACAAATTCATTTTTAATTAATCAAAATAATTTGAAAATAGAGAGAAGTGAAGGATCAAGTCTCAGATTTGTCAGATTGAGGAAAAACCTCTTGGGTTTCTGAATTTGTGTTATCAGTTAATTGTAAAAACAACCTTATTTCAGGCTTAGTTTTTTGGCAAGGTAGGAGGGGTTGGTTGGTTATTTATTTCTTAAAATTTATATGCCACTTGATTGTAAAAGAAAACTCAGACTGGTTTGCAGAAAGATGCAGGAATCGTTAAAATAGAAAAATAGAGAGAAATTAACAGAAATTCACTGCAACTACATCATCCATAAAGTTTTTATTGTAGGGCATTTCCATTCTTTTTAATTGCTTTAATTCTGGTTACATTGTTAGATCGACAACATTTGAGACATAGAATCTTTATTTACTTCCATTTCCAAATGATAGTTTGATAGGCTAAAAAAAAGATGTTTTTTTCTTTTTAAAAAAGAAAATTAATTACAGGTAAGCAAACAATAATTTTTATTAAAGTGATGTCTTTGAATTGTTGCTACATGAAACTTAACAATAAGAATAAAATTCTAAGCTTCTGAAATAGGCCTAATTCATGCCATCTTGTTTTGTAAATATATTATTCTGGTTCCTTTTCTTCTTCTTCTTCTGCTTATTGTAATTTCCAAGCATTTGGATTTCCAGGCAGAAAAGTTATTGATTGAGCTTTTTTATTTTTACTAAAGCTTAAAAGATTGACATTTCTGAGCTATTTTTAAGGAAAATCAGTGAAAACGACACTGCCCTACGTCTGGATTTTCCCGAACATATAGCCGATTTCCACCTAGACACTGCTATGAACTACAGTATTCTGGACATATGGCAATCCTAGATGTAGTTTTATGGCTGATTACCAAAATGTGGAAAGATTCTATAGCTGTTCTCACATTTGATAGTTTCTTAAATTACTTTAAGGAAACACCTTTAGCACTTTGGCGGGACTTGCTTTTGAGTGGACAATTATGAAAGACCCAGAAACTAATGGATTCTCAGATTCCCACAATGCACTGCGGTAAGCATCATTAAAATTGTTTCATTTGTTACTTTATGCATAAAGGACAATGGGCAGGGAAATATCAAGTACCAGCTTTGATCTCCAGTTCCTGTTGACATTGTCAAGGCAACTCATGATATAAAAATTTAAAGCAATCAACCAACAAAAAACATACTGAAAATGAAACATTTCTCAGAGAGTTAGGGATAGCAGATAAAATTTCATAGAAAACATCATTGATAGGCCAACTGGCAGCAAAAGACCATCAAAGGTGGCTCAGATCAGGCTTCTTTAGGCAGTGGGATCCACAACCAAGAATTCATAGAATTGTAGAGTTGGAAGGGGCCATGAGGTCCAACCTCCTGAAAATGACATTTCCTCAGTGTTTTTAATAGAACAATTAAAAGAACTGCAGGAATCTTTTGCCCAACATGGACACTGAGATTAAGAGTCTGAGCTATCCCATCTCTCAAGGTCCGTGGGATGGAGGGAGTACTCCCTCAGGTAAAAAAATGCTCTCACAATATCCCTGCTCAACTCCTCCAGCAAAGTAATCCGGAGGGGAGAGATGGAATTGCACACAGATATTATAGATAGATAGCCCAGGCCTAGTGCACCCCACCCACTGTGTTTTTCAGTTCTCAGCATGACACAAAATACAGTACAGGAAATTCATTGCATCTCTGGTGGCTGATGGGCTGTCTTCAACTTACTGGATCACAAGTTGTGCAGGCTTGAATGCTCATCTTCTTATAAGTAGCCTTTTATCTTGCTGATTTGCAGTTAAAAACTGAACTTAACTAAAGTACTGAACGTTAGTTAATTAACTTAGATTTATAACAGTTGCATGTTCCAGTTGGTACTCTCAGCAAACTCGTATGCCATTAAAATTACTCATAATTAAAACAGACTCGGCTCAATAATACATGCTCCATGGATTTAATCCACAAAGTAGCAATAAACTAAGGATAATGGTTTGCCTCAAATTGTGCCCCCTTCCTCTGACAGAAGCCTCTTCAATCCAGCAGAGGATTCACAAATTCCCCTGTTCTTCTGCAGCCCCCCTTCTGCCCCCACCTGTTTCTAAGGACTCAGCAATACAGCTGCAAATAAAACTATTTAAGTGTGTTTTAAGTGCAATATACACACTAGATGACGATGGTGAGCCTTAATAAAAATTCAATGTATTTTTAAAATGCTTTTTTTTAATAAAAAAGAAAAAAAGCATTTTCAGAACATTTTTTATAAGCGTGTAGATTCCACCAAAGGGTCCCTTATTCCTCTGGAAAATGTCTGAGTCATGAAGGGGACTGCAGGGAGAAGAGGGGAAGTTGCTTTCAAAAATTCCCAACTTCCCATAGCATAGAAAAAGACTACATGTTTGGTAAGTTAAAAATGGTTCACTCTTCAAAGGCTAGCTAGATTCATGTGCTTTTCCATACAGCAGCAAGAAAATATAGACAGTATAACTTAGGTTCCAAAATGGTAGGTGTTTTTAAATTATTTGTAAAAAAACACAAAGATGGCTTGCTTAGGCCATGCAGTCTAAACTTAGAGCATCCATCTTAGACATCCTTACTGGTCATGTTCACGTGGTAGAAAGAGAGAATTTAGTAACTCTTCCTCCCAAGGTGAGGGGGGCAGGTGACCTATCTAAGCCTTGCAGCAGAACTTTGTGATCTTAACCTCTTCATGCATTAGATTTAAGCATGTTGGCTATATGATAATACATATGCTCTGCAAAATTGTGTAAAGCAGTACACATATGTTGCATTTTTGCTTCCCCCAGTGTTTACAACACTTCATTGCTTTCAGACAGACCTTTTGAGTCTAAGTTTCCATTTGGTTAAAATTCCTCAGTTTTAAATCCTATCCAAGAGCGCTGTCTCTTTGGATATTTTTCATTTCATTCAATGTTGCAGCTCTGCTATTGATACTGACTCTTTGAAAATGGGTCTTCAATGAAGCCGAATCACTTTGTATATACCAATTTGGTTACAATCCATCATAATAAATGAAACAACAGGCATTGCATTTGTTTAATTTTTTTTGGAGCCTCCAAAGTACTTTTTCTGTTATTTTGGAGTTTCTAACCATATTCAAGAAGTACAAAGAACACTAAATCGGTTTTCCCTAATATAATTTTGCATATTAAAGCCAAGTAGAACATTAAACTGATAATCAGCAGCAAAAGGAGCTGTAAATTTAAACTGCACTTCAAGGCCCTAATTTTAAGGAGCAGGGCGCAGCCACAATTAAATACCAAGGGTTGAATTCAGCATGGTGCTAAGGAGATCGTTCCATTTTTTTTCTTGTCTAACAGAGCGATCTTCCTTTTCCTTCCCCCTGTGTGCTGTTCTAGGGTTTCTCCTGGCCCTCCAGAGTGGATCTGGAGGAATCATAGGGGAAGCAGGGGAAGCCCTATTGCACTAATGGGTGTCCTTGCTCTGGCTTCAGCTAATGGAACAGGGTAGTTGAATCCAACCCTAAGATTAAATATGTGCTGAACTCTCTTGCATTGAAATCATGACGACGACAACAACAACAATTATTAATAATAATAGTTTTATTCTGCTTTTCTACCAAAGTTCAGTTTGGTAGAAGTTAACAAGTATAGTATTTAAAACAGTAAAATAATATATAAGATTAATTACTAAAATAAATTTACAAATTTAACAGCAGTAGCTCAATTAAACTTCAGGGGGGAATGAAATGCATAGGCGTTCACATCATATGCTACCACAGCCTTGGGAGCATAAAAATGTTATCAGCTGGTGATGAAAGAATAGTAAATAAGGGACCTGGAAAATATACAGAGAATGGATTACGTGGCAATAAGAAAAAAGGCTGTGTCTCTGGTAGCCAACCTGTAAGGAGCTAAAAGTAGTTGCCATTCTGTATGTTAGCTCCTTTACGGGCCACTTGAGAGCAAGATTAAGAAAGCATCGTTCAAATACAACTTCATTAGCAACTTCACAGCAACTTCTTTAGAGCAAAATAAATTATCGTCCTTTGCCATCATATAATACAGGAATTTATGGGGGATTAGCAAGAAACGCAATTACTCCTTGGGCTAGCTCGTGCTTTTAAAAGAGGGGAAGAAAAGCTACCAGTAAGCATTCCATTATGAAATAAACAAATTAGAATAGGACTGATAGCATCTAATCAGCTGACTTGAAAAGAGAGTTAACATTAAAGTGGAACCTCGGTTTATGAACACCTTGCTTTACGAATTTTCAGTTTATGAACGCCGCGGACCCATCTGGAATGGATTAATTCACTTTCCATTACTTTCAATGGGAAAGTTCGCTTCAGTTTATGAACAGACTTCTGGAACCAATTACACCCATGCTTCGGGTTAAGTACGCTTCAGATTGAGTACTCCGCGAACCCGTCTGGAATGGATTAATCCATTTTCCATTACTTTCAATGGGAAAGTTCGCTTCAGTTTATGAATGCTTGTTTATGAACAGACTTTCGGAACCAATTGTGTTCATAAACCGAGGTACCACTGTATTTCCGTTCATCCAGATTGCTTCTATGCTGTGTACAGAAATGCCCCTTTTAACAGACAAGCATCAGTGCCTTGTGCTATCTTTCAATATAAAAATGTTCTATAGTCAGCACAGTGGTTTCCATTTCTCAACTTGGCCACCATATTCTGAAAAAGGAAGTTTTCAGATATGCATATTAGGCAGTCTCATGAATAACACATTACAACAGTTTAACCTGGACATTATCAAGGCATTGATGCCCCAGTAAGATCATGCAGCTGCTAGGTACAGTGATACCTCAGGTTACAGACGCTTCAAGTTACAGACACTTCAGGTTACAGACTCCACTAACCCAGAAATAGTGCCTCAGGTTAAGAACTTTGCTTCAGGATGAGAACAGAAATCATGCTCCGGTGGCACAGCAGCAGTGGAAGGCCCCATTAGCTAAAGTGGTACCTCAGGTTAAGAACAGTTTCAGGTTAAGAACGGACCTCCAGAACTAATTAAGTTCTTAACCCGAGGTTCTCTAAATAACAGGTGTCACTTGAGCTTTCATAGGTCAAACTGGATCTGTAGACTTTATAACTAAGGAGGACTTGCAATCCCATCTAAAGTAAACTTAATACAGTACACTGCCAATCCTTTGCATTTTTTAGATGACATTCCCCCTTCTTCATACAAAATACAGGTATATGAATATCTTAAGTTATGAACTATTTTTACAGCATCCTGAAGTTCTCAGAATCAACATATACACCACCTTCCTATATATTAGAGATGGAAAAAGTTGCCAAACAAGGGGACATTGTTTTAGTATCGGGCATGAAAACAGGAAGTTCGAAATTAAAAGCAAGGATACAAGAAAGTGTTTATCAGGTAAGGTCTTCTTCTGCAGTACGTTTATTATAGCAGTCTTCCGACAGGATGCTTTTTCTCCTCTTATAGCTATTGCCCAGTGATGGAAATAAGGTGATACTGATAAGTGAAACATATATACTGATCACAAAGCACAATTCAAAAACGTTCTTCAGGACTAACAAATGTACTGTGGCATAAGCTGCTCTAGACCAGATGCATGAAGCAGACAGATGCATGTATAATGTGGATGAAGGAATCTTTTACTGCTTTGTGTAGTGAGACTCAAAGGTGGCATACCATTGAATGTTGACAGTCACCTAAATGGGTTTCTGCATTCATTTCACTTCACATGTCCCAAAACTGCAAAAAAAAATGTACAACCTGTTTTCTGGCATTTGCAAAATTTATCTGGGATTTTTTTTGTGTCAACATACACATATGAATGTCAACATTCACCAGATAATTGCTCGAGATTAGAACAGACACCTTATTATTCCTCTGTCCCTTTACCCCTTTTTATTGTCATTGTTTGTATGGTTGTGAACAGTCCACATTTCTTTTCACTACTTCAGAAATGTCTGTACATAAACATTCAGGAGCTGCTTATATAATTTTATTAATCTAGATTTTCAAGATAGCCTACAAAAGAGAACCATAAAGCAGATATAAAACAGATCAAAAACACCAGAAACAAAAGCAATTATCGTAGCAACAGTAAAAGTACAAAAAACCAACAACACAGTAGATATAAAATCATTTAAAAACCTGGGCAATTTTTTTTTTAATGTCTAAAATGTGGCTCTCTGGTTAACCAAGTCACGTGGCGCCTTATAAATAATAGTATTTTTTATTAAGAAAGCCTACAGAAGGCTTCTGAATGGTAATGGCAGTTCAACAATGCAGCCAATTATGGTACATTTAGAAGGAGCTGTCCTTTGCTATAGGTCTTCAAGCAGAGGCTGCTGCAGACATTAGATTTCTGAAATCCCAGTATCCAGCAGGGGCATAGCAGTTGATGGCTTGTAAGATCTCCGCTGACTCTACTCGCCACTTATCATTGTTATAGGCTGTGGGAACTCTGGAAGTAGGGACTGACACACACCAGGACTGTTGAACCTGTTGTTCTCCAGTGATTCTTTGGGGGCTATTGCTAACTTTATTTTGCTGGTTTTGCTCAGTAAAGGATGTTGTAAGTGGAACATTGAAGAAGCGGTTAACAGGACTCCTAGGCTTCTGGGTGTTGTTTTTTCAGGGATTAAAAACTGCAAAATGATGCATTGTTTTCTGCATATTACAGTTCTTCAGGGTATTCAGATGCCTGACAGATAAAAATAGGTATCCATTACAAGTATGGATTTTGCAGCACCAACACCACTGTGGCAAAGTCAGCAAGATGCTACTCAGCAAGATTCTTTTCATATCAGCAGAAATGTATGTGTTTAGGGTATATGCAATTTTAAAAATAAAGAAAATTAACTAGGACTCAAGTGGAAAAAAATATGAAACACTTGGGTATTTGTATCCCACTCTGAAAAGACCTTTTTCTTTTCTTTTTCTTATTACTAATACTTTCTGCTGGAAATAGAGTTAAAGGGGGGGAAAGCATCGACTCTGAAGCTCCCCCTCTTTTAGACCCTCACAGTGCTATCTGGGAATATCTAGACCAGTTTTTTGCACAATCAGCCAAAGGTTACGGTCTAAACCAAGTTGCTTAATGTGTTGATGAAGAATGTTCCGCTGCAGCCTTATATTTTTTTAAGGAAGGTAAAGACCTCTGTGCATCTCTTTCAAGGTGCCCACCCTTTTTTAAAAAAAGTTTATGTATATGCATACAGTTATACAAACAATATTCATTAAATGGGTGGGAAAACTAAACTAATGGTGAATGATTGTGTACAGGAAATACATGACAAACGAGATACCATGTACTGGCAGTGTGGCCTGGGTGTCCCATTGAAGATTCCAGATAGCTGTAGGCTAACCTAGCCTGCCACACATCAGCCTGGGCTAGTGGCAAGATTTTAGTCTGAAAATTATTCCGCTGTATTGCATCATTTTATGAGCATAAGCCAACAGGTGTTTTAAAAAATCTCATGAAAATGAATATATTCACTCATACTTCCATGTGTTACAGCCTTTACAATCCACATTTACTGTGCATTTTGTTGCAACTGCAAAGCAAAGCAGTTTGGTAGTTGCTCTGTAATAAAATAGATTAAAGAGGAACTAGATAATGACCTTTTAGGAGACATTAACAGTGTTGATGTTTTCAACCATCAGGGTGCAAAAATTGGTGTGAGATCTGTACATAAGATGATATGGGAGTCTGGTGCTGCCTTCTCAATATTTTAAAGTTATTTTAGTCTAAGGTCAGTGAAATCTTCAAAGAGAAAGAAGTGGTGGAATGAAAACCACTTTCTGTTAACATTTTCCCAGTTTGTTTAATGGCATAGTTGAGCAGTTTTTATTCAGAATGGCTAGTTCAGTGGGACAGTGCTGCAGAATTCCCCTCCTGACACACCAGTGTTGCTGCTGCTTTCTTGGACTGTGTGTGGGGTGGGATAGGGCAGCAATAAGATTGCGGCTGTACAGGCCCACCAGTGGGAGTGCCAGATTGACCTGACCTCGCTCTCATTCTGTTTTGCACACTGGTGTCAAGGGAATAGATCCACAGTGTCATCCAGTGCAGCAAGAAACGGGAGTGGAGGGGGCCATGGGTCCCCACCCCGATCAATCAGCCAAGGCTGCCATGCGGCCTATAGCCGTGGCATGTGCTGCCCTCTTGGGCCTGGCACAGCACCAGCGGCAAGAAAAAATGGGAGCAGAGGGGGCCAAGTGCCCCCCTTCCCCATCCCGTTCTGCACACGCAAAGGCCGCCATGTGGCCTGAACGCTAGAGCGGGGGGGCATGCGGCCCCCCTCCCCGGGGCCAGTCACCAGTCGCCCAGGACAAGGCAGGCCGCCCTGTGGCCCGCCACCCGCTCAGACAAACCCGCAAGGAGGAAAGACCGCCATGCAGCCTAAGGATGGGGAAACCGACACCCAAAGCAAAAAAATGCCTTCCAAGAAACCTGGGGAGGGAAGGACCAAGGAAGCCCGTCGCCCCACCCCCTACACAGAAAAGCATAAGGACTTACCTTAAGCAGGTCTTCAACTGTCAGAAGGAACACATCCTGATCCTGGAAAAGAAAGACAAGTAAGAGTTGGCGGGGGATCAGGCCCTGTACATAGCAGCCATTGGCCTGCCAGGCAGGGGCGGGCCAAGCACTCAGCTACCTGGTGGGTGGCACCCGGCCAGGTGGCCCCACACGGGGTCGCAAACTCTGCCCACCTGTTGGGAGGGGGTGAGTGGGACTTGCACACTGGTGTCAAGAGAATAAGTCTACAGTATCATCCAGTCACAGCCCACCCATGAGGCACGGTGAGCCAACTGCCTCAGGCAGCAGGTTTCTCCAGGGTCACAGATCCTAATATAGTCCTCCCCCCTTGTTCCTGATGTAGAACTTCCCTGATCCCTTCTTTACTGGTGGGGAGAAGAGTGCCATTTTGGAGTCTTGGGCCAGCCCTGGTATCACCAGACCCCATCATTTGCAGCTCCTTTTTCCTAGCTGTCCAGAAGATCTCCAGTTAGGCTTGGCTTTTAAGTTTTCATTTCAGAATGAGAATTCTAGCTGAAAGAATGTGTCATATTAATTGCTTGCTTGTTAACACTGGATGTACCTCATTCACTGATTGCTTGAGTGCACATACATTTTCAGTGCTTGTAAAATTTAAAAGGCAATCATGCAGATTTGTGTATGGCAATATAACTAACCGTAGTATAACAATAAACAAACAGAATGTGATCTGATAAGGGCTTGACTGCTCTGTCAATACGTATTGATAGATGCTTACCACCATGCTAAGGTCCTTGTCTTAACTTTGTGCATAAGTTAGCACAAAGAATATGTTCATTGCATGATGTTCCTATTTTCCATTAATCCAGAGTATGGCCTTAGAAGAAGTTAACACAGTCATATTCATGTGAGAGTAGGCTGCCCTTTAGGTACCCAAAACCCCAGCTGCTTAAGTCTTTAAAAATCAAACTCATTACTTTTGACATCTACCTTGAAAGAAACTAGAAGCCCCTGCAAATCTATAAACACTGGCAGTGTTAAACCTGCTCCATAGGTCTCAGTTAATTACCTGGCCATTATTGAACTAGTTAACGTTTCTGAATACACCATGTTAGTTACCCCAATGAAGATAAATTTGAAAAAATCAGGTTCTCTCAAGAACACCTTCACTGGGGACATCAAAAATATGCTTTTCCCTTCTGAGACCTCGCAAGGAAAGGACTGAAAAGACACACACACATAAAGGCTGTGCACACATTCTGCCTTTAAAACTCATTCTTTCCCTCAAAGAATTGTGGGCAATGTCGTTTTTTAAGGGTCCTGGAAATTGTACCTCTGTGAGGAATAAGCTACATCTAGGGTTGCCAGACTCAATAGAGGACAGGACTTCTGTGCCTTTAATTGCCTTGCTCTCTTTTGAGTCTGGAAACCTTAAAGAGAAACCAGCAGACCCTTTGTTTAATTTCCAAGCAAAGGGTCTGCTGGTTTCTCTTTAAGGTTTCCAGACTCAAAAGAGAGCAGGGCAATTAAAGGCACAGAGGTCCTGTCCTCTATTGAGTCTGGCAACCATAACTGCCAGAATTCTTTGAGGGAGAGAATGTGCTTAAAAGGTAGAATGTGTACACAGTCATTATGTGTGTGTCTTCTAAACCTTTTTTTAAAAAAAGAAAAGAAGGAAAATTAACTTTTGAAATTACATAAAATGCAATTTATCTTTTTTTGCAAATCAACTCTTTGTTGTCATTTAAAGTTGGCATGTATCTTTTTCAAATAATTCTCCAGCATTTTTCTCCACACTTCTTCCTCTGCTTTCCTGGCTGAGCTGACTTGAGCAAGTACTGGTAGAACATTTTCACTAGAGATGTTAAGGAATCCCTTCTCACTGTGCTCTTTATAACTCACATGTGAGCTCAGAGAAAATTGAAAACCATACTTCATTCATCCACATGGCACTGCAGAATACCCACATGGCAATACAAAATACAGTTGCTTAAGTTAACTTGCTGCATTCTGTTTTCTCTGACAAGTTGACATTCATTTCTTCCCCCCAAAGCACCAAGAAAATACTTTCAAGAAAAAGTAATTATAACCACAGAATTGAATAATGTACATCTATTCTCAAAGGCAAAAACTAGACTTGGTACAAGAGATTTTTTTTCAACTGTTCAGGTAGATAACTTTTTTCTATTTTTTAAAAAACTAATGTTTTAAAAGACAGGCCACTGTACTGGGAAAAACACCACAACATGCATCGTCTCTGTTCCTCAGGCAGTGAGAACTTCCTGGGGGCAATGCTTACCCTGACTTGCTTTCCTTTGAAAGGGAAATCAATGGAGACATAAAGAGTTTATGTGCAAATATACAAGTTGAGCAAAGGCGGAGACAGACAGCAAAGCACTTGTCTATAGCAACAGATCCCCGAAAGAGGTAGCGCTAGAAGTTGCTTTTCAGAACTCAAAACTCTTCATTAGATTACATTATTCTTGGAGGGGGGGGTTATCTGACTCCATCAGAACCCTCAAGGAAGATACGACAGATCAGCTATTCAGGCCCATTAGCCGAAGCATTTGCCTGAAAAAGGATGCAGCTGGCACACCTGGCCTCTGTCTCCTGAGGATGTTAAGCCCTGTTAAAACTCTGCTGTCCAAACCCCCAAATTTAACACCAAGACATACAAATAGAGAATGGCCAAACTATTGAAGTTTTTTTTTAAAAAAAAACGAGAGAACTTATCCTTCAGCAGACTCCAGTAGAACTTTATACATTTTGCTATCTATAGAGATTTTGCTATGATGGTGGTGTCCACACAGTGGAAGCAGCATGGTTATTTATTATTGCTTAATTCCACAACAAGCCAGGTAATATGTACATTTTGCAAGGCCAACTGGACTCAGTTGTAGCCAGCTCCTGAGACCCCTGAAATCTTGCACCTTACAAACATTGGCAGAGCTATTAATTTGGGGATCTTTACTGGAGAAAATTGTGTGCTTGATAAGTCCTACTCAAGCAGACCCAATAAAATTCCTGAACCTGAATTGGCCATGTCTATTAACTTCATAGGTCTTCTGTAAGTAGTATTAGAAGGGTCTCTGCATACAGCCCACAAGCACATAACACTACTTAATTTGCTTATAACCCTTCTGAAAGGGCAATGGGACCAGCTGTTATTCCAAAACAAAATGAGTGCTTTTCTTGCTTTACATTTTCCAAGTTTGTTTTTCAGTGTGAAATCAAAACTTTACCATGAACCTAACTGCTTCTTTGGAAATCCCATTTGTGTGAGAGTTTTTAAACCTATATTCCCTCCCCCCCCTTCTTTTTTAACCTACAGAATGTACCTGCTGCTGAAGTCAGGTTGTTTATTTTGGAAAACATCATTCTGAATCCAGCTTATGATATCTACCTACTTGTAGGAATGTCAGTGCAATATAAAGTTCAGAAAATCAGACAGGGGAAGATTACAGGTTTGTCTTTTTGTTTTTTCAAACGTTGATATTTTGTATTCAGCCATTCTCATGAGAAAGACTGGAATGCAGATCTACCTGACAGAAATGATTACCACCCTTTATGTGTATCTATAGACCTGTACATATCCTCATTTAAGTCAAGAAGGGTGAGACTGTGAGTTGCAGTTCACTGAGCCAAATTTTGAGGCGTCATTTTAATATGCCATCTGGCAGACATTTCCTCCAAACTCTTGTGACAGGAAGGAAGGTTTCAGTTAGGCTACATCATATCAACCTGAGTGTATTCCTACAAATACTACGCTCTGTGTGTGTCTATACCAAAGAGCTCTCAGTAGCAGTATATGGAATTATACTTTTATCTGTTGCGTAAACCAGTTTTAGTGAGTATAAGGTATTTCCTTCACTTGATTTGAGTTGCTGCTTCAATCCATTTTTCTTTTTATTTATCATAACAAATTTATTGATGACTCGATATTTTACACTGGCAGGACTCCAAGGGTGACACCTTTTTGCTCTCATTACTTCTTGTGTCTTCTTCCTATATGTACAGAATTAATAATGCCTTCCGATCAGTATGAACTGCAGCTTCAGAACAAAACACTCAGCCCTGGGGGAGATCCAGCCTGGGCTGTTGCCAAGTTGGATCAGGAAACATCCAGAGTTACTGCATTGCAGCGGGGACAGATGAACATTGTACTTTGCCACAAAAATATCCTTTTTGAATAGTGTCCTACTGTTAGCCTTGAAGCTTGGTGAAATTATAGATTCTGGCTCACGCAGCAGTTGGAGAACTAGCCAGTAGACCTAGTTCACATGTCGTGCTGGATCAAACCTTGGATTAGCACGAATGCTGGAACATATAGGCTCCCAGATCATAGCTGTGTCATGATGAACTAATTCAAGTTTTGGCTTAGCATGTGGTCTGAACCAAGGTTTGTGGCTAAGCGGTTTCCAGGCTGACCACAAACTATAACCAAGGTTAGTTCAAACATTGGCTTAGCTCAGTACTTACAGCAGCATTAGGAATAGGGGGGTATCTTGTGCTTCTGTACAGTTGTGGCAGCTGCCGCTGCAATGGCCTGGAATCCTTTAAAAACATGGTAACTGAAACGGAAGCTGTGTGATCCAGACTTTGGGGGGGTTGTTTTTTCATGCATTGGTTACTTCAAGACTGGATTACTGCAATGCATTCTGGGTGGGACGTTCCTTGCACTTGATTTGGATGCTGCAGTTGTTGCAGAATCCTGCAGCACCATTGCTGTCAGAAGTGAAACCCTGATCTGTTACTGCGCCAAGTTCAAGGTGTTACTGTTATTATATAAAGCCCTTAACAACTTAACAGTTTACTTGTGGGGTTGCCTCACTCTGTATATGCCTACTCAACTGCTTCAATCTGTACCACTGACACTGTTATAGGTGGCATGTAATACTCGTTCTGCACTTGTAAGAAATTGGTATTTTAATATGGCAGCATTTCACTTTGGAATTCCTTGCCTGTTGACATCAGGCAGGTGCCTTCACTATACTCTTTTTGGCACCTGCTAAAACCATTTTTGTTTAGTCAAGCCTATTCAGAAATGCAGAATGTTGACATATGCTTATTGATTATTATTTTTTTAAAAAGTAGCCATTTTTAGTGATGATTGTATTTGTTTTATTACAATCAAGTGATATATAAACCCTGCAAAATAAATAAAACTTTTTTTTTTGCAGTGGTTAGGCAAAATGCAACATAGTGTATGGAACCATACAATCTTGAGTTGTTGCAAGTTGAGTATCAAGTCACCGGCTGCATTACCATATAATGCTAAACCATGGTTTAGTTTACAGGCATCCCCAACCTGCGGACCTCCAGATGTTTTGGCCTACAACTCCCATGATCCCTAGCCAACAGGACCAGTGGTCAGGGATGGTGGGAATTGTAGTCCAAAACATCTGGAGGGCCAAAGGTTGGGGGTGCCTGGTTTAGTACTACATGCATGTGCTATAGTGAGCTCATTTAAAGCACACAGAATGATTGAATTGCAGAGTTGGAAGCAACCCCAAGGGTCATCAAGTCCAACCCCCTGCAATGCAAGAATCTTTTTGCCCAACATGGGGCTTGAACCCATGACCATGACATTAAGAGTTTCATGTTCTACCAACTGAGCTATCCCATGAACTCCCTCGTCCTTCTCCTCATCCTGTGCAGCCAGGAAGATTTTATTGAAGATTAGTTTCATTTTTATGAAGGGCAGCATATCATGTTCTGTGCAGTGCTTTTTTTTCTTAAAAAAATGTTTAGGGGTACTCTCATTTTGACTCAAGAAAATCACCATTTTATAGAACAAATTGGGGGAAATAAATACAGTAGAGGAAATGGACAAAAGGCCACCATTGAGGGTAGCAATGGAACTGACGATTCACCGTGCTAGAGAAGAAACTAAAAAAAAAAAAATTCTTCTCCTGTCAGATTCACAAAATGTTTAGGGGTATGCAAACCCATGTGTCCCCCCAGGGGAAAAAAATGGTTCTATGAACTAGGAAACTGGTAAATTGCAAAGCAAACTAACTTCAGACTATGGGTTATGAAGCTGACTTGTTTATCTAATAAGAGTTTGACCCAGGAATCCTAGTTTACAACAAGGCAACAAAGTGAAACTGAACTCCAACTAAGTATTTTGCATGGCTGCCTGGGAGGAAGAGGGATGCCTGAGCCTGTTGCTTTGCTCAGGCTCACAGCAGCTCATGCATGCAGCATTAGATCACCGTATGCAAACATAGCCCACTGTGTGTTCTTTATGATGGCGTTATTCTCCTCATTAGTTTCAGTTAAAGAAGAAATTGTGTGCTGCTAAACTGTAACTGTACCAGAATCTCTTGACCTTGACAGTTTCCAAGCATTTCTATGAAAGGTGCTTCCAAATTACCAAATGGCACCATTTACGTTGTAGACCCTGGATACTTAGGTTAGTACTAGATGTTCAATCAAATGAATCTGTCAGTTTTGTCTTGTTAACTTTGGGGGGAAATAAATACTGTAACTTCTTTCTTCTAGCTATAATAACTTAATGTGTCCATTTATATTACAGTATGTTGATTTTTTAAAATATAATTCATATCTGTGGGTGACTGATGGGTGGCCTTTAAATTTGCATGGCCATAATTACAGCCTACTAGTTCATCTCATTTTCATTAGATTTGCAAATGTGTGAATGGTTAAACATTGTGCTTATCATACACAAAGCCATGAGCTTACTTGCCTCTTATTAATCTGTGGTTCCAAGCCCCTTCTCCACCTTTCTTCAAATGTCCTTTCCCTGTTTCCAAGCATTACTCTTGCCTTTGCTTGAAGTTCTTATGTTTCTAGCTATAACACACACACACACACACACACACACACACACACACACACACTGGGCATGTTGCAGATCAGGGAGCCTTTTGGGACTAACAGGTAAAGTAATAAATATTTACTTAATTGTTTTTCTACAGTCACAGAATGTGATTGTTGCTTATTTTTTATTGTGCCAAACTCTAGTGCCCTGGCTGAATATAAGAAGCCTCTTATCAACAGAATAAGAGTATTTTATTGAAAATATGATTCTGATAGCTCTTTATTAAATACGTATTTCTGTAGAGTATGATTTTCATTGCTTTCCTACTTTATAGGATTTTCAATTCATCCTGCTGATAGGTGGGTCTTGGAAACAGAGAGGCTCTATGAAATCACTGTTGATGTATATGATAAATCAAGTAATAAGGTGCACTTATCAGATGTAAGTGAAATATGGGCATACATTTTCTCTTAAATGTGTTTGTGTGTGTGTGTATTCTTATTCAGGCGTTTAATATTCATGGGGAAATGGGCTCACTTCATCCCAGTATGTGATGAGTGAGCAGCTTCAGCTTGAAGGAGGTCATTTCTGTATACATAGGGTTTCCTCTATGGAGAGGAGGGTGGTAACTCAAGAATAGTCCTTTTATGTGGTAGCTCCCTGTTTCTGGAATACTCTCCCCAGGGAGGCTCACCTGGTGCCTTCATTACATATCTTTAGGCATCAGGCAAAAACTTTTCTCCTCAAGCAGGTGTTTGGCTGATATCATTCCCAAAGTGTTGGGATGTTTTTGGTTTGTTTTTGTATTGTATTGTATTTTCTATTCTGAGTTTGTATTTTTATGTTGGATGAAGGCCTGTATACATTGTTGTTGTTGTTGTTGTTGTTAGTGGTTACCTTCAAGATGATAGTGATCATGTATCACCTAAGGCGAGCGCGAGTGGCTGGCATGCACATAGGCCTTGAGGGATAGGGCTAGCCCCATACATTCCCATTGACTCCTTCACATATCTGGTGCCCTTAATACCCCATGGGTACAGAATTATGGAATCTGGCTATTGTCGAATGGCATTTTAAGAAATTGTTGGATTTTGCTACCAGTTTAAATTAGGATTGAGGGAATGGGCTTCACTCTGGTGACTGAAAGCAGCAAAAAAATGTATTGAGCCTGCTGCCTTTCTTTTTTATCAAGTCAGGCTGATATTTTCCTTAACCCTATTTCTGTATCTATGACAGCAGGCTGGCATGCTTAGATTAAGTCAGTTAGGTTTACCTGTGTATGCCTGCCTACTATTAAAACACTAGAGCAGGGCAAGTAAAGCACCAAATATGAGTAGTAACATATAAAAACATTGGGTGGTTGGAACCATAACCAACATTAGACAAACAACT
The DNA here is from genome assembly GCF_965207765.1 of Zootoca vivipara. Lineage (NCBI taxonomy): Eukaryota > Metazoa > Chordata > Lepidosauria > Squamata > Lacertidae > Zootoca > Zootoca vivipara. The sequence continues at coordinate 76,441,052 of NC_142584.1, read as the reverse complement.
CAGAGCAGAGGCTCTGAGTTAATGGCAAGGGCTAGCTTAGGTCTCTTAATTTCATTGAGTCTACTCATGAGTAGAATTTAGCTGAGTAGAACAAAATTGGAAATACCATATACTGGTTTGGATTTGGAAATTTCTTGCATAAGGAGAAAAACTCTTCAGCTTTCACAAGGTAACCCTGCTAAATTGCTCTGATTTCCCTGTCCTGCTGCTGCTACCGCCACCACCTCCCATGCTCCAGCCCACAGCATTGCCAGAGATCCCCAGAATTCTGCAGAGAATGAACTGTATTCAGCCGAAGGAGTTAGGAAATCCCTGCTTTGTGAATGAAGTTCTGCTCAATCTTTCCTTGATCTATTCTATTATAGTATTTCTATGTCATATTTTGTGTTTTATTCAGAGTACATCCTCTTATGTCCAAGTAATTACACTCATCCTTTTTAAATTTCAGAATCTCAGAATTGATATTTCCTGGCCAAAAGCATACTTCAGGGTTCTTCAGTCCTCTCCAAATGGATCATATCATCATGTGAAAGCAATAAAGGAGGGACAAACCATTATAAGTGCTTCTTTAACATCCGTTGTAGATCAGGTATGTCTGCTGAAAGAGAAACATTTTGTCTTGCATTTGTTTAAAGTTGAAGCCTTGATCCTGAATGGTGTCTTAAGAGCAAATATGATACATCGAAGTTCAACATAGTTAAGGGGGAGTGGGAATTAACTTGTTTTAATAGAAACGGAGGACCCCTTACAACTATAAGCATATCTATTTGAAAATAAGTTCCATTGATTTCAGAAGAATTTCATTTCAAGTAATTGTCTTCGCAATTGCAAACTGGCTACATATCCCTAAATACATTAATTTGAAGCAACTCAGTTGGACATTTTCAATCACTGGGGCTTTTTTCTAAGTATTCAAGTAGTAAAGCTTTTTCTGAACTGTATTGTTTCATGCTATAGATATGGGTTGCTCAGCCATGATGAAAAAGCCCACTGTATACAAAGGAAAATAATGTGTTTGGGAGCTGACTAGGTTGCCTCTATTTGTTAACCTGACTCTTTTGTATATGCTTGAAGTTAGGGGCTTTCCCTCTCCTATCAGGGAGCATTCAAACATCCTAGGCAGGACAGTCCGGTAAAACCTTTACCAAACAATTAAGTGGAATGTTTTAATTGGGCTTCAATAATTTCCAAAACGCGAGGCTAAGCTGCAAAGCTAACTTCCTATAGACTGGCCCCATTTGCAAGTTTTGAAGCCCTTCCTGGTGTCTCATTTTACATCCTTAAGATATCAATGACTTTGCTTCTTTTCTTTCCATGGTTCATTTTACATATCATAAATCCCTGCATATTTTACAAAAAACTATACTATTCAGTATTCCATTATTATATCCATCAAAACTTGTTTACACTGTTGAATTTATCTTAATGCTGCCAGTGTTTTCAGCTGTATACAATTATTTCCCATTTATTCAATAAACGTTTTCCAGTCTTTTTTAAACATATGTTCTTCTTGTTCTCTTATTCTATATGTTAAGTCTGCAGGTTGTGCATATTCTGTCAACTTAAGTTGCCATTCTTCTTTAGTTGGGACATCGCTCGTTTTCCATTTTGGGGCTAACGAAACACGGGCTGCAGTGGTAGCATACATAGATAACCTTTTCTGACACCTGGGAATTTCAGTCTGAATTATCCCCAACAGAATGGACTCTGGGGTTTTTTTGGGGGGGGGGAGTACTTTAAAATATATTTTTTCAATAGTGTTGACAATTATTTCTTAACAATCTGACACCTGTTGGTCCTGAAGAGGCTGTAGAGGCAAGAGGCTTTTGCAGCTGCTCATGGAATGACGGAGGCCTGGCAAGTTTCTTCAGTGTTCAGTTATATGCTTCGCTGGCACCAAGGAGAGGGCAGGACTGTGAAGTTTTCTTCATACCTAGCCAACATGGGTATCAAAAAGGAAATGTTCCAATAATATAATTAAACCTGTAACATTCCTATAGTCCACTGGTGACTGAGTCCCTGCTATCAGTCTGGATGTGCAAAGTATCCCAAGGATGTAACACCATGCCAAAGTTTTGAGTGCCCCCATAACCAACATCATTGATTCCAGAATATCTTGTTAGCAACCTCCCACAGGAAATAAAGCAATGCTTCTGTGACTAATGAGAAGTTGCTGCTCAAGGCTGCAGATCTTGGCAGCCCTGGATAGTTGCAAGCTGATTTACTTGGGATAATTGTCTAGGGAATTGTTTCTTGACTTAGAATGTAATTGCCGGTATGGAGTTCAGAAAAACCTATTAATGGGAACAGATAAACAGCTTCTATTTTGAAATATACTTCTTTCTGGTTTAAAGTTTAGTGGATGTGGTCTTATCTAAGCATGGAAAGTGATGCATAGTTTAATAAGGAGACTGACTTACTTTATAATGCTGTTGTAAGGATTACAACTAGGTAACATATGTGAATTTAAAAGTGCTATTAAAGTGTTTATACTAATGTAGTGAGGAACGCGGGTGGCGCTGTGGGTTAAACCACTGAGCCTAGGGCTTGCTGATCAGAAGGTTGGCGGTTCGAATCCCTGCAATGGGGTGATCTCCCATTGCTTTGTCCCAGCTCCTGCCAACCTAGCAGTTCGAAAGCACGTCAAAGTGCAAGTAGATAAATAAGTACCGCTCCGGCAGGAAGGTAAACGGCGTTTCCGTGCGCTGCTCTGGTTTGCCAGAAGCGGCTTAGTCATTCTGGCCACATGACCCGGAAGCTGTACGCTGGCTCTCTCGGCCAGTAAAGCAAGATGAGCGCCGCAACCCCAGAGTCGTCCGTGACTGGACCTAATGGTCAGGGTCCCTTTACCTTTTACTAATGTAGTAGTAGTAGTAGTAGTAGTAGTAGTAGTAGTAGAAAATACTAAGTGGTTTTTTCACAATTAACTTTATTGTAAGCAACGTGTCTTTGGTTAACAATAGTAATTGTTATATACTGTAAGCCATTGCTTTTTGGGGTAACTATAGAGCATATCCAACTGAGTTACTTAGAGTAGACCCAATGAAATCAATGGATGCAATATTCATTAATTTCACTGAATCTACTCTGAATATAACTAATGTCTTAATATTGGAAACAACCTTATGATCCTAACATTACTTGCTTGGAGTTGAATGGAAGCCCCCAGAATGTAGTAGGGCCTTTGGACCAGAACCCATATCTTCAGGTTATCAATATCATACATTTCTAATACATATATGTTGACACAAATGTGCTCTGCAACACAAATTAGAAGGCTACTCTCTGTATCAGCTTCTTAGCCCATGTATGTATTTTTATTACTACTACCGTGTTTCTCCGAAAATAAGCCATACCCTGAAAATAAGTCAAAGTGATAGGCAGTTTAACCTTGTAGGTTAAACTGTACCATACTTAATAATAATAATAATAATAATAAAAGACATCCCCTGAAAATAAGCCACCGTGGGTTTTTTTGTGGGTTTTTGAGGAAAAATAAATATAAGACGGTGTCTTATTTTTGGAGAAACACAGTATTAAAAGACACTACCGTACACCTTTCAGTAATATTCTCTGGGTAACTATAGATTAAAACAGTAAAACAGCTTAGCAAAATAATAATCAGCACGCAGTCTTTAAATGGGGAAAATAAAGAGGTCTTTTCCTGGTGCTGAAAGTACATTAAATTGAGTGCCAGCTGAGATTGCCACCTCTGTAGGGTAACTTCAGAGACAGGGAGACATGGAGAAGTGTCTCCAGTGTATGTGATGATGCAGGAGTTCATGAACATGTCAAAAATGAAATAAGCATCCCTAAGTTCCCCCCAGCATTTCATCTTTTTAAGATTCAGACAGATTTTGTCAAATAAACAAAGTTTAATTAGTGCATAATTTATTTTAATAGGATGGAGGTGTTCACACACTACCTGTTCCTGTACAGAATCAGCAAGAAGTAGACATTTATCTTCCCATTGCTCTTTCGCCAAGCATTTTGACGTTTCCATGGCAGCCGAAAGCTGGAGCCTATCAGTACACAATAAAGGTAAGTGCTGAAAGCCATCTAAATGCAGAAAACAGTCCGCCTCGCTATTGGGTACTTGATGACTCTATTGTACGTTATTAACTTTTGAGGCTGCAACCCTCTTTCTATTGGAAAATGGAATTTTGTTACTCTTCTGCTGCAATTGGACACCTGCTGTTTCCAGAACGGCATTTTGTTTTATGGCACACTTATGATTAAGGAGCCTTCCTTTTAAAGTAGGTATGATTGCAGAACATAACCTGTGGTGGTAGAAAATGACAAATAGAAAATAAAAATTCTTATGGTTTACGGCAGGTAGGTTCCATAAGTTAGGAGCTGTGTTGACTGCTGAGAAGAGCAGCACTGGCCCCGACATACTTCACTTCCTCTGTTTCATCCACCATTGCAATAACATTGCTGTTGGGAGGCAAAGGCCATGACTTTATTTATAGTAGATCTTCCAACCATGACTCTTCTTCTGCAGTTTTCATGCTTTCTCAGTTTCCGGTAAATAAGGTTAACCAGAAGCATCTTTTCTTTGAACTTTCCTGGGAAAAACAAATTCTGTTACGCAAGCTTTTTTGGGGGGGGGTGTTGTTTACAGGTAACTCAGTTAAGGGTGTCAGCTCTTCAGATCTCTTACAAAGATTTTCGTCCTCTTTGTATGAGAAATTGTTTAACTCCAAAAGAGGCATCTTTGTGAAACATACTTTAGGAATAAATGCCAAGCTGTGTGAGCTTCTGACATGTAAAAATACAGAAGTCTTAGTTAAGCAATCTGATTTGAGAGAAAGAAATTTAAGTTATTGAGCTGAATCTAGATTTTTGCTTTCACAGGTAGGAGCATCTGTTGACCAGAATTCTACTCAAGGGATGCTCCTTGAGTGTGTGTATGTGTGGTTTGTGCTCCTGTTAATCTGTTAATCCAAAACCCTCCCCTTTGAATGTGAGAGGTGGTACAAGGGGATGCAGTGGGGACAGAATGTATTAGAACTCAATCCAACTCCAAGGGTATGGGAGATGTGTGGTGGCAATCAGCCCCTATTTAGAAATGTTTGATTATTTGGGCAGTTTGGCTTGTGAAGGTGAAATTATTTCCTGGGATTTTTAAATTTGTGCTTCTGCTTAGAATAATTCTAAACAAATTATTTATGATAATTTGAGAAACTCTCCTGCATGTGCAACCTCTCTGCATGTGGAGAATAATCTGACAGTGGAGAAGATGAGTGGTAAGGAATTCTGCATGTGGAAGAGTGTGGGTATTATAGGTAAAGGTAAAGGGACCCCTGACCATTAGGTCCAATCGTGACCGACTCTGGGGTTGCGGTGTTCATCTCGCCTTATTGGCCGAGGGAGTCAGCGTACAGCTTCCGGGTCATGTGGCCAGCATGACAAAGCCGTTTCTGGCGAACCAGAGCAGCACATGGAAACGCTGTTTACCTTCCTGCCTACCCATTTATCTACTTGCACTTTGACGTGCTTTCGAACTGCTAGGTTCGCAGGAGCTGGGACCTAGCAACGGGAGCTCACCCCGTCGCAGGGATTCAAACCGCTGACCTTCTGATCAGCAAGCCCTAGGCTCTGTGGTTTAACTCACAGCACCACCTGCGTCCCGCAGTGTGGGTATTATACAGTGCCCTTATTGGGTCCCCCCCCCCTTGCCAGAATTTATTACACATATCAGACTGCTATTGACGATATTCTACTTATGGCAGTGGGTTTTTTATAGAGCTGAAACAGATGGTATACATCTCTGATATGCATAGCATACAGAGCTATCCCATTGCTTGATCTGTGAGGTCATACATCTCTCCATAGTTTGCACGCTATAAAAACAGAGTACTGTAAATGCATCTTCTTGTTCAAGCCACAAACACAAAACGAAGATAAATGTGTGAAGATTTACTTAGCAGTTTTGATTTTAGGAAAGGACTTAGGGCTGATGACATGCATTTTACAGCTACTGAGTCCTTTAAAAGACTCTGGGTGTTGCAGGCCAAAGTATTCAGACCTTTGTAGGAAGCATAGTGAAAACTGGCACTCTTCATTGTTGTCAGCGGCTGACTTCTGATGAATTTTGGAAGCAATGTATATACACAGCTAACTTCCCCTTAAGACTAAAAATAAAGACATGATGACAGCAAGAAATCAATTTTCTGTGCCCCCTTTTGCCATTAATACTTTTCAGCAATTCCCATTGGTAGAAAAACACTTTCAGCAGTACACAGGTTAGCTGCACTGAGACTTGAAATCATTCAGTTGGCTGTCTTTGGCTTTCAGTAAAACGGAATTAATCGGAGTTCTTAAGAACGCAGCAATGCTATATGCTGGGCCTCTTGTGTGCTGACTTGTGAAATGATATGCTGACTACTGGCACTATTAATCACTGAGGTATCTCTCGGTATCAAAAATTTTGCCGGCGTAGAGAACCAGAGGGAGAGAGGTGTCTGTGGCCATTATAACTATGAATGAAACATCTTTGTGTAAGGAAATAAGAGATTAAAATGCAGCAGAGTGTGGATCCCTGATGTTTCTAGTTTAGCGGAAGAGTGTTTCTCTCCATGAATGTCTGGCTAGCAGTTCTAGGCTAGGCTATTCTAATCTATTTGAGTAATTTGCAGAATGGGTAACTTAGAGGTATATATGAGAACAAGTAATAAAATGAATATATATATTTTTAATGTTTTTTTCATTTGCCGTCTAGGCCCATGGTGGAAGTGGCAATTTTACTTGGTCCTCGTCTAACCAAAACATTGCTACAGTAACAGTCAAGGGAGTAATGACCACTGGAAATGAAATTGGTGTCAGTATTATACGTGCCAGTGACGTTCAGAATTCATTGCATTACGGGGAAATGAAGGCAAGTAATACTTATTTTGCTTTTCCTTCCAAGAAGGGTCTTATCAGAAACTGCAGAGAAGGCACACCATGCTATCACTCATGAAGCAGAAGAGTTCATGTCTGTTTCTGTGCCTAGGGAATTCTACCTGTGGGGCTTCAGAGCAGACAGGAAATGTTGGACATCCTTTCACTTCTCTCACAAGAGGGTTTCCCTAGATGAATTATTTATGTTTGTTAAATACCGCAGAAGCAGCTTTTCATACATATGGAGTACGAGACAAGTGGGGAAAACAGGATAAAATGCAAATACACACAGGATGACTGAGGCATGTCCCCTCTTACTATTGGCTAATTTTCTTATTTTTAAAGAAAACTCTAGGACTTGGAGATTTAGGGAAGTTAAACAGGAAAAAGGTTTCATTTTACAACAAAATTGGTAAAACAAAAGATGTGCCAGGAGGTAGAATTTTTTCAAGAAACTGTTAACTAATATTTATAGAACAATTCAGTGGATGCTACAGGTTTCTAAACAAGACGGTAAATACATACCATATTTTAATTCCTTAAACTACTTGCAGAGGTTTTGCAGCTTAGGTATTAATCCTTGAGTCCCGAGACAAGGTGGTACTTTGTCAGTTTCCCAGTCTTCTATAAATCTCATTCCTGAGGCTCCTCTACTAGTATAGCAGACCAGGGGATCAACACACCCCTCCTAATGGGTTTGGAATTATTCCTCTCTCTTTCCAGAAGATCTGTTCCCTTCTTACTGAATTGAGACCAAAGTAGAGTGTTTCCTCACAACTCCACTTCTCGTTTTTTCAAATTCAGCTTCCCAGTTCTCACTGCTCTGTATACTCTTAAAAGACAATAGTCACTATTTTTAATCTGAGTTCAGAGTCTTCTTTCTCTGGCTATAGATACTTTCCTCAGGGTGCATTTTACACAAAGCTCAAAGGCTGTTCTCCTATCCAGCTGGACACCAACTCCCAGCTGCTTTTCTTTTTCTCTCACAAAGTTCTGTCTCCCCTCCCCTCTGGCTAGCTGTGCCTGCTGCCAACTCTGCAAGCTGCACCAGTCTGGCAAAATTTCACAGCACTGCATCACCAAATTCTGGTCTACCTGAGCTTTCCGTCACAATGACCAACATTTTAATTTTGGCTCCTTTTTAAATTGCTAAAAGGTGAATAATGCTGTGCTTTATCCATTGTCATATGTATAAATGCTAACACCCTACAGATGTAGAGAGCTGCAGAAAGATTTGAATGCACGTGTTAAAACCTCCACTTCGCACAAACCTTTTAGCAAGGTTGCATTGGTGAAATTCAGGTTCCAAGACACAAAATTGACTTACCTGAAATAGTCTTTAGCCAGAAAAGGAAGAAGGAGGCTTCTAAATTATCTGTTCTCCTCCCAAAGTGAAATTGCAAACATTTAAAACTCCTGGAGAGCCAATTTTCAGCTACAATTATATATAATGACTGATCCATAGTTCATGCAGATTTCTGCACACTCACCTGTCAAACAGATGGTTAACCACACTTGTCACCTGTTGTGATTCTGGATTCAACTTCCCCTCTTCCTCCTAGTATTTCATTTTTTTTATAACTATTTTTATTAAAAAAATTTATAACATAAAAACATACCAAAATAGCTCAACAAAACATCAAAAACATCAATATACCAAAACCAAAAAGAAAACAAAAACACACCAATACAAACAAAAAAAACCACATACATCATCTTATATCATCTTTTTAACTCATTGTCCCTTTTGCTTCCCCAACTCCCCTCTATCTGATTTTCATTTTAGATACATCTGTAACAGTTTCTATTTCATTACTTTTAATTTTCATCATCCTGTATTTTCTTTAATTCCTCTTAATCCCATCCTCTTATTTATGTCTCAATTTTCCTACTTTATAATCTCCTCTTTTCTCCCTATTGCCTTTCCTCCTAGTATTTCAAATAGATGATGGCGCCATCAGAGCTTACCATATTTAACAACTGTGAAGAGGTGCATGTGCAAACCTAATCTAGTATGAATGGCAATACATGCAGAGCCAGGTGCTGAATGTGTTGTATGTTTGGGAGGGATAAATGTGGGTGATTGTGCACCCAGGCTAGTAAGCAGACAGGACCTAATTAGCAGGTTGCAGGACAATTGCTTCAGTCAAACTGTATACGGTAGCTGTAAACCAGAGAGAGAGAGAACTTACGAAGTTCCTAAAATGCTCATTCAAAAACACAGTAAGAAATGCCTGCCACACCCTACTAAAAACTGAGCACCATAGTAGAGGCTAACTTAACCAGCAAAAGCCTGGGTAAATCATGTCTTGGCCTGGTGCCCCCAAACTGACAGTGATGGTGCCAGACACATATCCCTGTGGAGAGCATTCCACAGATGGAGAGCCCCATTGAAGAAGCCTGTTGTTTTGTAGCCACCTTCCAGACCTCCCTAGGAACAGACACATGGAGGAGGTCCTCTGATGAAGATCTCTAAGTCTGGGCAGGTTCATGTGGAGAGAGGTGTTCCTTGAGGCATCTTTAGCCACGTAAGACTTAATACAGTAGGTGAAACCAGCACTTTGAATTGAGCTCAGAAACTAAACAGTAGCCAGTGTGATTGGGCCAGAATTGGTGTAATATGTTCAGATCTTCTGGTCCCAGTCCGTAATCTCACAGCTGAATTCTGTACTTGCTGTAGTTTCTGAACTGGCTTCAAAGACATCCCCACATACACAATTGCCCTGCCTCTAATAGCACAAGCAAAGCCTGACTTCTAAGATCAGCCAGGTATTATATGTGCCCAGCCTGACTCTCTAGAGCCTGTGTACTTAAGAATATATATGTTTTCATTTGGACTACTGTGTTATGTCAGCTAGATGGTACCACCTGGACCAGTTATAATGCAACAACTAATGGAGAGGAATCTGGTTAAAGAGCCACTGCCTGCTATTTTAATCAAGAGCTACTGGAATCCTGCCAAGTTCACATTGCGTGTTTGTTTTCTAAAAGCCCTTTTGCTAGGGTGCATTTTCCAGGAACATGGTGACTGTTCCAGAGCGAAAAGCCATTTACTAGACAGTCACTCTTGGTATGAAAGTAATACATGTTGCAGGAAATATATTTCTAAGCACGTTTTGTTCACTAGAACTGTTCTAGAAGTTGCATCTGCAGTGCCTATGGTGTATGTAACAGCTTGTTTTCAATCTGTTTTAAGCAGTCTGTCTGTCCTTTCAAAAATAATTTAAATGGACATTAAACACAGCAGTTTAAATATTAAGTTGCAGTGTTATCCTGCTTGCTAACCTACTACTAAAGTTAGATGGAGGTTTGTTATGCAGTCTTACACTGTGTGTATGTGCCACATAATATCTCTGTCCCCAAAATGTCATTTTCAGGAAATGATAGCTGCCTACATGAGGCTCAGAAATGAGATGTTTAGTTAAACCTTTACTTTGAGATTCATGATTCAAAGCGCAGAGCAATATGAGTGCACTTCATCTCATTTGAACTTGCAAGAATGAGCATTAAATGAAACAAGTGCCTTCAGTTTAACATTTTAACTGTCTCTGTTCAAGCTTTGCATCTTGTGTTTGAAGCAAACATCTGCCTGCTGACCTTGATTACCAGGTTATGCAAGTAGTCTATATGTTTCATGAGGATTGCATTTTTAACACCATGCCATATGGTCCACAATTTAACCTGAAGCATTAGACAGGTGGCTTAAAAAGTTAGACACCCTGAATAAAAGCTTTGATCAAGCAGTTGTTATGAAATGTTGCTATCCATCTGTGATGATTTCTTGATGATAGCGAGGAATAAAATATAAACTTGGAATTTAAGCATCTGCTTCTCCCCACATTTGAGGTAGCATTTCCATGTGTATATTATAGAAAATATGTGACAGAAGTGAGCTGTCAATAAACAAAACAGTCACATGCGTACTAAGCACGCGCCAAACCTGCTGTGCATTCACTCTGATTCAGTGTGATTGACCACAATCCTGTTTATATTTACGTGTCTGTAAGCTTTGTTTATTGAAATGGACAGAGCCTGCTGCTGCATGTAACAACATGTGGAGTATTAATGCAACACAGGCAAACAAAGGAGAATAGAAGAGGTTCTCTGACCTCCTAAGTCCATACACAGATAAAATATAAGAAGTAGCATCTCTTTCCACGTTCCCTTCTTTCCAAGTCATATTGAAGGAAGAGTGATGTCACCCCCTACAATCCAATCACTAAAGGTCTACTCCCAGGGGACATTCAATTGAGCCAACCTGTTTTGGCTTGGAGAGAAAAGCTTCACCTGCCACAAGGTCTTATGCTTCCCTGGGATTCCCTAGGCCTCTGATACACATTTTGAGAGCCATGGTATTGGATGCCCTTTCTGAAGAGAGAGAACTCCTTGAAGAAGTGAGGGGGATCAGAGTAATACACATACAGTGACTGCAATGTTTATAGGTGCTAAATTCCTATTCTACTATCATGCAGTGACATCCACACATTCACGTTTGGACAAGATGGTGTTCAAATGAGATGTTCAAATGCATTTCATTTTATTATTTCTATCTCTACAAAAGGATCTCAGCTTATCTGTTACCAGTAGCGTTGTCACTATCTCTTGCCCAATTCCTGAGCATTGAGCCAGAGATGAAATGAAGAAAGAATTTCCCTTTTGGACGACAGAAATTCAGCTTGGTCACTTTCATTGTCAGCATGTTATAAAGAATAAGCCCCAAATATTAAATCTCCTTAGGAACAGTAGGCACTCAACAAATGTTATATTAGCAAAGCCATTGTGGTGTTTGGCCATATGGTCAATACACAGATTTTAAATTTTGAGAAAATATCAAACCTAGAGGTTCTTAAAGCTTATCATGCTAAAAAAAAAAAATCCCACAATTGCAGAAATCTAGAGCATTTGCTTGCATTTAGATTTTCTAAAAAGGGTCTACTGCCTCTGTTATTCTTATATGAGGAATTAGATAAGTGTAGGTCCATTAGACATATGTATATTATTGAACCTTAAAGAACTAAAGTGTAATTTATGGGAAGTTAGCAAAGGATGTCATGTCTTCCCTAGTGCAATTCCATTGCCTTCTAAAGTCAGTTGCCACCATGCCTCTTTAATACATAAACAAAACCATATTGATGGGCTTTGCCCATGTCTGCCTTTGGACCTCTCCCTAGGTCTCACTTTTTTGACTGTGTGTGGGCATAAAGGGTGTAAGCTGTGTAATCGGGGTGTGTGTGTGTGTGTGTGTGAGAGAGAGAGAGAGAGAGAGAGAGAGAGAGGTCTAAGAGTCTCAGGAGCTCTGCAAGTTATTTGTGTCATGCTTTGTTCTGATTATAACTAAGTTGTTTGTCTGCAAGTCACGCATTTCAAATTAGAAGTAGGAAATTTTTGAGGTTAAAAGTGAAACTTTCAGATAGTTAAAAGCGGCTAAAAATAAGTAACTTCCTCTTGGCATTTCAAATTTTCCAGTTCAGGTTTTGTTCATTATCTCCATTCTGGCTGCTGTGTCTTACCTCATTATTGTCTCCTAGGTGTATGTGACAGAACCTAGTGGCATGGAGTTCACGCTGTGTCGAGTTGAAGCACGTGTGGGTGAAACCCTGGAGCTGCCTCTGAAGATTAATGGCCTAATGAATGAAGAAACCAGTCAGATGGTCACCCTGAGTGACTGTTCACATTTTGATTTAGTTGTCGAGGTTGAGAACCGTGGTGTATTCATTCCACTTCAAGGTGGCTTAAAAGGAATTACATTCATTTCAGTTTTTAAGATAAATAGAGGAACAAATATGTAATCCACTTACTGGCATGCTAAGGAATCTTTTATCAATAGCAAATGCTTATGAATAACTAAGAGGTGTTATATAGATCAGGGGTTGAGAGGTTATTGCTTTCCCAGTTGTTACAATTCCCATCACTCCTCACCATTGGCTATGCTGAATGGAGCTGATGGGAGTTGGAAGTCAGCAACCTATGGAAGGATACAGGTTCCTGGTCCACATTTGCTTTGTTTCGTCCATTTGTAATAACAATAATAAATGTGGGACGTGGGTGGCGCTGTGGTCTAAACTACAGAGCCTAGGGCTTGCCGATCAGAAGTTTGGCAGTTCGAATCCTCGCGATGGGGTGAGCTCCCGTTGCTCGGTCCCTGCTCCTGCCAACCTAGCAGTTCGAAAGCACGTCAAAGTGCAAGTAGATAAATAGGTACCGCTCCAGCGGGAAGGTAAACGGCGTTTCCGTGCGCTGCTCTGATTCGCCAGAAGAAGAAGAAGAGTTTGGATTTGATACCCCGCTTTATCACTACACGAAGGAGTCTCAAAGCGGCTAACAATCTCCTTTCCCCTCCTCCCCCACAACAGACACCCTGTGAGGTGGGTGGGGCTGAGAGACTTCAGAGAAGTGTGACTAGCCCAAGGTCACCCAGCAGCTGCATGTGGAGGAGCGGAGACGCGAACCCGGTTCCCCAGATTACAAGTCTACCGCTCTTAACCACTACACCACACTGGCTCTCAGAAGTGGCTTAGTCATGCTGGCCACATGACCCGGACGTTGTATGCAGACAAATGCTGGCTCCCTCGGCCTATAGAGCGAGATGAGCGCTGCAACCCCAGAGTCGTCCACGACTGGACCTAATGGTCAGGGGTACCTTTACCTTTAATAATAATAAAAGATTGTAAAAACAAAACAAAACACCCCACAACTGGTTGCATAACAGGGATTGATTGTACAGGTGGCACCCATTTTAGGCTTGTCCAACTGACATGCGATCACAACTCACGGGTCCTTTGAACCCAGAAGAAGGCAGAACAGGGGTGGGGGTGGGTCATGCTTACACATGCTCTGTCGCTGCGCACTGGGGCAGAAAATGGAACTCCTACGCAAAAAGGTCACTGACCTTTCCTTTCCCCACCCTCCACCCCAAGACTTTCTCAGTGCTAGGAATAGTGTTTTGATCCGCAGACTTTTCACTTCACTATTTGTTTTACTTTATATGTGTTCTTGTTCTTGTAAACCACCCTGAAAAATATTTAGGTTTTTCAGGGTGGTTTACTTATAAAAACAACATGAATAAATTTGATTTTAAATTTACTTCAGTAATATACACATTGCACATTTTTACTCTCCTTTTATTTCCTTAACAGGAAGACTAAAGCCAGCTTCTGAATACTGCAGTGGGGTCAGGGTAAAAGCTGAAGCCCAAGGATATACAGCACTTGTTGTTAGTTACACCCATGAACATATCCACCTCAGTGCCAGTATTACAATAGCTGCCCATCTGCCACTAAAAGTAAGCCTTTAGTTTCCCCTTTTTCTTAGTCTCCGTGGCTTTTGATTCTTCAGAAAATACTTACTTGCAATGTGAAGTGATTTGAGGTGAAGTATTATAGGAACCAAAGGATTTCTATCAAAATCAAATAGCTTCATTCCCTTATGCTTGGATCTCTGATGCTTTCTACCTTGAATAATCCCTATAAACTGTTTACGGGTTTCAGGAACTACAGAATGTCCAACCACTTGTGGACATGTACCCTTGAGCCTGTTTCATTAATGATGCAGTAATGTTGTTGTAGTTTAGTCGTTTAGTCATGTCCGACTCTTCGTGACCCCATGGACCAGAGCACGCCAGGCACTCCTGTCCTCCACTCCCTCCCGCAGTTTGGTCAAACTCATGTTCGTAGCTTCGAGAACAGTAATAGCTAGCTTGAATTAATCTAGAGCTTTTTAGTAGGTCTCAGTGGTCCAGAGCACTAGCTGTCACTTGCTTAAATAGATATCACATTATTTTTTAAAGCAGGTTTTTTGGGGGAGGGGGGAGACAAAGTGTGTGGGGGAGATTCAGAAAAGTCACTTGCATGGAGAAATTCCATGTTTGTAATGAGCTACAACTTTGGGGGGGGGATTAAACCAGCACTATGCTCTGAAATGTTATGCTTGTAAGCAAAGATAGTGAGGTAATACAGGTTTTGTCCCAATATTCCATTGTTTTCTAATGTCACTTCATATTCAGACAGCACTCCGAAACAACTTTAAGCTGTGCTTAAATCATACGATAATAGATTCCTAAACTTGGGAGAAAGTCGTTCAACATGAGAGATGATTTGATTTTTCACTGCTAAGTGTTCATTTAGTTAGGTTAGATTTATTTATACTTAGAGTTGCTGTTTTATTTTTTATAGTAATTTTGGATACAGTTTGGAGGCTTCAATATACATTTCAAGAATTCCAAGCAAAGTATATAATGGTAAATCTCATAGGTTAAACATGAAGAACAATGTGAGACAACAGTATGATGTGCTATTATTATATTATTCTCAGTATTTTTGTAGATTTGTACCAAATTCTAATCAGGGTTGTTTTTTCTTCTAGACTGTTGATCCCATATCTGCTGCCTTAGTAACTTTGGGCTCCTCCAAAGATATAATATTTGAAGGGGGACCCAGACCATGGGTTCTAGAACCATCCAAGTTCTACAGGAACATCAGTGCTGAAGATTCAGACAATGTCGGTTTATCATTACTAGGGCCACCTACAACTAGGAATCCTCTCCAACATTGGGTTAGAGCTTCTTGCAAAGCCCTGGGGGAACAAGTGAGTAAGACAGATGGAGATGATAAATTTTGTTTATCCCACAAAAATATATATTGAATTGCTATGCTTGTTCACTTGATGTCTTGTGAGCCGCTTTGGACACAGTTTTGTGGGAAAGTGGCATACAAATAAATTGAAATGGGGGGGGGAACCTGAGAGAGACAATTTTAGCCAACGGCTAAGATAATAAGGCTTCATAGAGTTGCATTCCATAAAGCAGGCATGTCCAACTCCCAAGAGACTGCGATCTACTCCCACTATAAAAGAAACTGGCAACCCAAACCCATTGGATTGACCAAAGTTGTTGAGCTTTTTTGTTGTTGAGCTTTTTTAGGGCGTGCCAATACAGTATAATACAAAGCTTGAATGCATAAATTAGTTGCTGTTCTTTATATAGATTCTGATAAATCTAATATCACTCTTGAGAACTAAGCATTTTAAAATTAGGTTAACATCACAAGTGCTTTTTCACAGGACCCTTTTATGTCACAGAATGTGTTAAAAGCTTCAACAGCTTAGTTCAGTTGCTGAGTACAAGACCACTGCTTTTTTTTTCAGAGGGCATTGAACAGTCACTGGTGTTTTTTCCTCCTTAAACTATTTTTGGAGGTTCTGCAGATATAAATGGAGAACTGTAAGAAAAGATAAGTGGCAAACTGTCTTGGGGTTATTGGACATCTGAACAATTTTCAGATATGTCATAAGTACAAATAGGGTGGGGGGAGACCAAAACAAACACTTATGGTCACCTAAGTCTCTCAGCTGTTCAATTTGCACTATTTGACTCTATTATCTTTCTGTGAGTGTGCTCAATTTCACAAGTGTCTTAAGACTTTGATGCACCCCATAAAAGGATCTGCATTTGCGTGTTCATTTAGATGAAAGTCACCTACTGTCTATTATCAGGTACAGCCAGGTATGGTCATTAAATATATTCATGTTCAGGTCAAGACAAAGAGAGGAAAAAAATATAGAACTAGCAACACTTAGAAAGTTGCTCTCATAGTTGTTCATATAAGCTACAATGACTTGAAATGTGCTGTCAGTTGATATTCTTATAGGGTAAGAATATTGCTTTTGTCAGGAAAGAAAATGAAAAAGCCTTGAGCATTAAGAAATAAACTAACAACTCTTAAACTAGCCTTTGGTATATGTACATACCAGTTACTTTGTACTTTCCTTTTTCTTGAAGAAAGAAAGCTCTGCCATCTGTTTCAAAATCTTAAAAGCTTGAATTTTGTTTTGCAGTGTTAAGCTTGGTATAATAGCAATAATCAGTGAGAAGGTGTGCTTTGATAACGGGCTGGAACTGTGTATAAAAATAAATGTCAAAATGATACATCTTTATATGTCAGGAGTGCAGGTTATTACTGGAACATAAACTCATGTTGGCTTAATGTTGAGAGAGAGAGAGAGAGAGAGAGAGAGAAAGAGAGGTGAGTTTGTTTTAGATTGTGCGACAACAAAATGCCTTCCTAGCACAGCATTCATATTTTCTTTTCATTCATTTTTGTGCAGGTAATTTCATTAATAATTGGAAACAAGCCCACGGTTACTAACCCCTTTCCAGCTGCTGAACCTGCTGTTGTGACGCTGATCTGTGCCAGTCCCTCCCGGTTCACTTTGGCACCTATATATGCAGAACCTGAGATAGGTCTCTCCTGTCCTTTTCTTCATCAAAACAAGCAAGGGGTAAGAATGATAGTACAATACCTATACCCTTTAGACATTTAAGAAAAGGCATATTTTTCTATGGCTTCATCTCAACATGCTGATTGAATGATTAAATTCCTGCTAGCACATGGTTGGGGCCAATCATGTAGGCAACCTTTCAACACGCTTGAGAGACGGGAAGTTTCCCCTGTTTTTTTCACAGAAATCCTCAAACATTTATTCAGTTGAAAAATATGATCGTTGCATTACAATACACCGTGGCTTGTCTTTCAATTCTACACAATTCCATGGATAATTTTTCCTGTTTGTAAACGAAATGATTTATCTTTCAGGTCCCTGTCTCAAAATATCGCAATCCGGTGTTGGAGATTGAGGTTTATGATCAACAGGGACGTAAATTTGACAATTTTAGTTCCCTTAATATTATCTGGGAATCAACAAAATATTCACTGGCCAGCATAGAAGCCAATAGGCCAATGGAGCTGTTTTCGAAAAATCATGGAAATGGTCAGAACAAAATGCATGGTACGACTCCAGGACATTATGTATTATTTGTCTAGGTGAACTGGTTGAACTCGGTGGCATTAGTGCTAGATCAAAATACGTTGCTTTCTGTAGGATGTTTTTTTCCTTCTTGGAATGGGTCTGATCCTTTCTTTTTGTTCACACTTTGATGAGAAAAATGCTATTTTAAAAAGTCTATTTTAAAGATACAATGAAATGATGGGAAGAAGACCAGTTACCTCCATGCTTCTGTATACTGATGCTTAACCAGGCAGTAAATGCTCCTTTTCCAGTTTTGTCTTTCTTTTTTCCTTAGGACTGCAAACTGTTTTAGTTCACAATAAACCTGGAGCAGTGACTATATCTGCCACTGCGGCTGGATATCAACATCTTCATCTTGCTGCTGCAGAAGTGAATAAACCGGTAATGCAGTTTTATTCCAGCTTTACCTACACTGCCCTAATGAGGTATATTTGCTATAGCCAGGTTTTTTAGTACATTTATAGAGCATTTTAGTAGCTTTAAAATATATTCATCATAATGCAGACAGTTATGGGCCTGACAGAACCACTTAAATACATTTATCCAGCACCAGAAGTGTGATTGCTCCCTTTTTCTTTTAGTACTATAAATCAATACTGTACTATGGAGTTCTGTGTTTGTATACCTGATTTGATAACTGATTCTGCCTTGATGCAGAGCATAGAAGTCACTTATTACAGCTGCAGCTCTAAATGCCTCATCATATGTCCCACATGCTTAACTAATGTCTCGCTTGCACCCTAATCATCCTCATCTACATTAAGGGAGCATCCATTGTCAGCATCACTACATAGTACCAAGTAATCTCTAAGATCATACGGTATTAAGTTCCATCTCACGAAGAGAAGGAGTGGGAGTTAGGAGATTTGGTTGAGAATGTAGAGCTAATGTGAGGAATTAATGAAGTCTGATTTTACTTCAGATCTCAAGTGGAAAACACAATTAGATGCCATTTCAAGGTACACCATTGAAACATGAGCTGAAGGAACAGGCTTATTTTGCCGAGGCTCGCCAAAATACATTGGGATGTTATGCCAAGATAGAGAAATACAGGAATGATGAACTAGCTACTAGGCAGTAGCGACCGACAGGGTGGCATTTCTTATGGGGCATCCTATCTTGGAGGTGAATTCCAGTAACTAAGAGGGTGAGGTGATGGGAAGTTGGCACTGGGCAGGTGCAGCAGCAGAGCCAATGAGATGTTCCTGCAGCTATACTGTGCTGACCTCTCTGCCACCACAGTCCTCCCTCTCACAGCAACCAGCAGCAACCTCTATGTTGGAAAGCCAAGTAAGCAATGCTGTCAGGTCCAGATACTACCTGCTTCTGGGAAGCAGTCGTCCACAATCTATTTAACTATAATAAAACACTGTGGTCTGAAGCTCAACATCAAAAAAACCAAGATCATGGCCACTGGTCCCATCACCTCCTGGCAAATAGAAGGGGAAGAAATGGAGGCAGTGAGAGATTTTACCTTCTTGGGCTCCTTGATCACTGCAGATGGTGACAGCAGTCACGAAATTAAAAGACACCTGCTTCTTGGGAGAAAAGCAATGACAAACCTAGACAGCATCTTAAAAAGCAGAGACATCACCTTGCCGACAAAGGTCCGTATAGTTAAAGCTATGGTTTTCCCAGTAGTGATGTATGGAAGTGAGAGCTGGACCATAAAGAAGGCTGATCGCCGAAGAATTGATACTTTTGAATTATGGTGCTGGAGGAGACTCTTGAGAGTCCCATGGACTGCAAGAAGATCAAACCTATCCATTCTGAAGGAAATCAGCCCTGAGTGCTCACTCGAAGGACAGATCGTGAAGCTGAGGCTCCAATACTTTGGCCACCTCATGAGAAGAGAAGACTCCCTGGAAAAGACCCTGATGTTGGGAAAGATTGAGGGCACTAGGAGAAGGGGACGACAGAGGATGAGATGGTTGGACAGTGTTCTCGAAGCTACGAACATGAGTTTGACCAAACTGCGGGAGGCAGTGGAAGACAGGAGTGCCTGGCGTGCTCTGCTCCATGGGGTCACGAAGAGTCGGACATGACTAAACGACTAAACAACAACAACAACTCTGCATTTTCATTTATCAATTAAATATTGTACATGCCACCATTTATATACTGCAATATCAGTATATGGTGTGCAGTGATAAAGCATAATTACAAACAGTACAAAACAATGTTTTTCTAAATGACCTCAGATCAGAAGATTAATGTGGCACTTTTGGGTTGCCTTCTTTATCCCTTACAGTATGAACCTCTTACACCTGTGTCCTCCAGCGTTGAGCTAATTCTTGTGGACGATGTAAAAGTGAGTCCTAAAGAAGTGACTATCTATAATCACCAGGCTGTCAAGGTAAGGCATTCCCTTTACACATTACTAAGCAAGCTGTGCAAAAATATAAGCTATGTAAATTATATAATATGTACTTTTCTTGGCAGGCTGAACTGTTCATAAAGGAGGGCTCTGGATATTTTCTTGTTAATACCAGTGCTCTCAACATTGCAAAAGTGACTTATGAAGAAGCTCAAGGTGTTGCAGTGGTAAGTAGCATAATGCACTGTTTTTACTTTAGAGGAGAAACTATTTAGTACACAATGTTTTTCTAAAGTAGAGTGGTGGGAGCCTGAAGTCATGATCATTAGTTTTAATAAAGCAGCCTTAGAATTTCCAACGAGAACTCCTCTATGTTAGGGAAATCATGGGTACAGCCTCCCAGGAACATATCCCAAACAAATCTATTTGGAATGAATAGGAGTTAAACAAGGCTCTGTATTTAATCTTAGCGGGCTTCTGAGAGATATATTCCTGGTGTCCAAAGCTGTGCATACTGTAAACCATTTTGAGGTTTTTTTCTTACAATCAAGTGGACTAGAGCCCAGGAACATGGTAAATCAAAACCTTGGATCTTAGTACATTGTATGCTGCATACTGCCTTGATATATACTTTTATGAAAGTGCAGGTTGTAAATACTTCAATAAATAATAAAGCTGGCTGACCACTATGAAGTTCTGGGAAATCAGAGAATTTTTCCATTTTACCCTGTGGTGACTAGGGCCTACCAAGACTCTTGACTGACTCTCCTCTGAGGCCTGGATAAAATATTCCCTGGCTAATTCAGACTGTGTCATTAAATTCAGCAAAACAAAAAACCCTTCTGTGTATGACTTATTTTGTTGCTGGGCAAATGTGTAGATAAAACATCTCTTTCCAAATGTAGAAATACAAGCATTGAAAAGAATTCTGTAGCTGTAATAATATAAACAATTACGTTAACAAAACATCTTAAAACTTGGATTAATACAATAATTTCTAATTCAGAGATTAGTTGGATCAGTTACTGCACCAGCAAGATTAGCTTGGCCCAAACTGACTGTAAATGCCTGTATACAAGTTGCCACTTCATTGGCTTTTTCAAACTGATTTCCTTCTTCTGTCATTTCCCTCCACTCCCCTTTCCTTGTGTGTCTTGTCCTTTTACACAGTTGAGGGTAGGACCTGCCTCTCATTTCTGTGTTGATGTGAGCCACTTGGAGAAGCAATAAAAAAAAATGGTTGTAATTAGTGCTATCTCAGGCTCGTTGATTTCAGTGGGTCTACTCTTGAGTAGGACTTGCTTGGCTACAACCCGTCAATTACATAAATAAATGCATCAGCCAATCAGATTTATGCATATTGCATCTTATGCCTTTTGTAGTAGTGAAATTAGGCTCAGCCATTCCAGAAAGTGTTGCACTTTAGCATGATATACGTTATCTTGCTTTTCTCAAATTTTGTCTGTATTTTCTTTTTGAAGGTCTTTTAAAAAAAGACCTCTTCCTTTCTCTTCATGATTTGTGTTTTGTTTTTGTGTTACTGATGCCAGTGGGGAGAATACAGGTCTAGAGGTTACCTTCTGCATTAGGGTCTGTTAATGCAATTGCTACCTACAGGCCCTTTGCACTAACTCAGTGACAGGAGAAAGCTTGTTTACAGCTTTACTTGAAAGGGGTAGATTCTCCTTTAGAGGAAAAATCCCTTTTAAAATGTTAGTGCAGTTCTCTTTTATCCAGGATAGCAGTGTTCCATTTGTTGATTGCTGTAAGAAAATTCAGAACCATTAAGAATTGCCTTTTGTATGTTCCCCCCTCCCACCCTTTCTGCTATTTTAGGTATATCCTTTACATCCAGGGTCACTGTCTATAATGATTCATGATTTGTGCCTTGCTTCTACTACTCTTGCCAAAGTGGAAGTGCATGTGTCTGATATACAAGTAGTATCTGTTGGAGTTGTTGACAAGGTTAGTATTAATTTCTATGTGATTACTCACGTACAGGGGAATAGCATGTTGGTTTCACTTTTAGCCCTGCCCCCAACTTTGTGTAGGCTTCCTTTGAAGAACCACTTGCAGTGGTTAAAAAAATGTAGGTGCTCTGGGCGATTGTACACCTGCACACCTAGGTGTCTTGACCCCACAGCACCCTTACTGGCAAGCAGAAGCTTGTGCATCAAGGTTTCCTTACAGACAACCACAACTCAATATGGGAACCAAATCTGCCAGCCCACTCAGCAGGAGCAGCAGGAGACGAAGTGGGAAGTGCTGTCTTGCCTTGCCTGACAGCCACTGCCAACAACAACAACCTCCTCTTGCCACCGCTGCCTGCTCTGCCACCACCGTGCATGCTGCCGCATCTGCTGGTGGCAAAGCGGCAGTGCCATCAGCGCTGATTTCAGGCAAAATCGTGCCAGTTTGGGATGTGATTTTGGGCAAGATATCGCCCCAAATGGATGCAATCGTGTCCAAAATCACCAGCAGTGGCACTTCACCACTGAATGAAGGCGGCAGGACATCGGCAGGTGTGTTGTCTGGGGGGCTTGTGCCACCTGCGGCAGCAGCCTCACCCTGCCTAATGACTGGGCCGGCTCTACCACTCAGAAGTCAACACGGTATTTCCCTTTACATGCATCTAATATGTTAACAGAACTTACTCTGTTGGCTATAAGACATTCTACTCAAGTGGGCTTTGGGGGGCTCATTCATTCATTACAAGTGGTGACTTGTGGGCTTAATTAGGATATTGTATCTAAGCTGCCCACATGCCCTAAGGAGTCCTGAAACAGAGTAATAGAGAGCTAGTAAAACATGCTGCCAAAGATACTGAAGTGAGAACTCACTAGGTGGCCTTCGACAAGTCACTATTTCTCAGCCTACCCTGCAATATGAGGATAATAATACTGACCTACCTAAAGTTACTGAGATAAAGGTCTCATTTAAATGTGATGCAATAACATAGCATTACCTCTGAACGAGACCAATGTATGCCAACGTTTTAACACTCTAATGTGCTGTGTTCCCCTCCCCTGGCCACCACCCAAAAAGTCATTTCTAGCCCCATACAAATATCACAATAATAATACCGGTAGTAGGCAAGGATGGCTATTCCAAGTCTGAGCAGGCTATCACCTCTGAAGGGTAAAGAGAATGACTTCCCTTCTTTTGCTACCTTGCAGTAGTCTGAGCCGGCCCTGGTAGCTTAACAACTTATCAGTATTAATCATAAGGGTGTTGACAATCTGGGAGAATTGCTTCAGAGAAAATGTGAACATCTGTAAACAAATGCATTGCAGGTAGAGATTGGCAAAAAAGTTACCGCTTACGTCAGAGTGCTGGATGCTTCCAAGAAATACTTTCCAGCTAAATACTTCGCCTTCATGGATTTAAATCTAAAGGCAGCATCTCCAATTATCTCATTAAAGTAAGTGCTATTTTAATTTGTGTTCTCTTATAGGCAAAAGGAACAAAAGTAATACTGCAAGGTATTTGCAGAGAGGCTGTACTGATAGTATGCATTCACAGAAGGGATAAATAGAAATATATTATGATGGATCTGGAAGATTATGTTAAACATCACTGCATTGTTTACAGTTATTATTTATATGTTTATAATCTTGCTTTTCTGTTACAAAATGTTCAAGATGACTTGCAAACTGCTAAAATGAGCAACTCACAAAATGGAAGAACACTCTGTGGAGAAAGCCTATCTGTGTCCATGTTAAGCCAGGAGCACTATAAAAAGTATCAGCATCTTTATTTGCCAGCAGAAACTATTCAGAGTGGGAGCAAAATGGGCCATGTTTGGAAGGAAGCTCCAAAACTGAAGTGCGACTGCTGAGGAAGCCCTGTCTTGCACTTCCACTGTCTTGCACTTGCGAGGCTCTTCTGAAAAGTCTCATTTTGGCAGTTGGGGAAATGGCAAGGAGATCCCATTGTCTTCTCTTCTAGCCTTAGTGTTCCATACCTGGGCTGCCAAGATCACACATGTGTCTCTCTGATTGTTGTCTCCTCATGGCAGCAGCTGTATTGCTGTGGTGAGGTGAAGGAGGTTGTGGCAGACGGGAGGATTGCACAGCTGCCAAAGAAGGTGGCAGAGCTGAGGAGAGGGACAGAGCAGATGGAGTAGAGGCCACAAGCCAGACTGAAAGACTGTAAGGACTGGGACCAACCCAGAGGCCTTCAGTTTCTCATTCCCTTCTACTCAAGGGGCTTTACATATAGATGCTGTTCCAAATAGATATTTTCCGTGTCTGTTGAGCAGATTGGTATTGGCAGGGATACTTGCTAGGGTGTCAGTGCCTCATCCTTGACAAAAGCTACTTAAGATTCAGTCAGCATCTGTGCCATTTTGTTTTTAACTTGTCGTTGTTGTATATTGCTCTACTTAGGACTTCATCATTCTAGACCCCGGTGCTGAATATTGTCTTCATTGCTTTGTACGCGGTTTGTCCAATTAATGTATTTTCTTACACTTCAGGCCTCTCGATGAAGCTTCTGATGAATACACTGCTGCTTTTCTAGTTCATGGACTGGCCATAGGTCAAACCAGTCTTACAGCATTTGCCACTGACAGATATGGAGAGAGGATCAGTTCAGCTCCACAGCAGATTGAAGTAAACCTTTTAACTCTTAACAGATAATGCTTTCTGGTTTCCTTAATATGGGGCTGCTTGGTTTCTCAAAGAACTCCTTTGATATGAATAAGATGAAATTATTAAATAATAATAATAATAATAATAATAATAATAATAATAATAATAAATAAATAAATAAATAAAGTATTGGTATCATTAAGCAAGAATATAAGCATGGTAATTCCTTCCATGTATTTAGCTTGTCAAAGCCAAAGCATTATAGTTCCCTGCAATGGTAGTGGCTAAGCAGTGGTTCTCCAGATGTTGCTGAACCATGACTCCCATCGGCCCCAGCCAGCATGGCTGATAACAAGGGACAATGGGAATTGTGGTTCAGGAACATCTGAAGGGCTACAGGTTAGCCATCTCTGCTATATAGTTTTGTTGTGTGTGTGTGTGTGTGTGTGTGTTGATACAGAAAGGCCCAAAAATGAAGGATAGATGGGACTTGATGGGGGTGGGATAGTAGTAATAGGGAAGGATAGCATAAATCACAGGAATATGTGATGAAGGTAAAAGCTCATGAAACAAGCACAGAATTTTATGGGACCTTCAATGAAAATACTGACTCATGGAAATTATAACAAAATGGAATTTAAAGATAAGGTCAACCAAACAATTAAAAAGAAGAAGAAGAGGGGAAGCTGGGCTGTAGATCTCATGGGCCAGAGCCACAATAAGTGACTAAAAACTGCTAAATGGCATTTCAGAGATGGAAAATGTAAGGTAAGGGTGAAAGAAGGAGATTTGAAAATGACCTGTATTGGAGAAGAGGAGGCCCTCAGCACCATCTCATTCCTCACCACAGGAAAGAGTCAAAGAGGCATAATTAGGAGAATAAACCAAATGTCAAGAAGTCCACATAGATGGTAAGGCATAGTGGGAGGTGTTGCTTGTATAGTCATTACTGTATTTTCCAGACATAGTAGCTGTCACTGATATAGATTACAGAAGGAGGAGAGAACACATGAAAAAAAGGAGGACAAGAGGAGGATTTGGACAAGTAGAAGAACTGCAAACACAAATTAAATGGATACGTAATCCTTGAAAAGTGGGCCTAAGTGGGCCTTTATTAATGCTTGCCCTTTCACTTCTAGGTCTTTCCACCTTTTAGACTGATGCCAAGAAAAGTCACATTGCTCATAGGTGCAGTGATTCAAGTGAGTTTTTGTTTGTTTATTTGTTTGTTTGTTTGATTATTGCACTGAATGAATTGTTTCTTAGTAAACCATCTATAGGTCTCATCATCATTGGCCATACTGGTGGGGCTGCTGAGAGTGATAATAGAAAGAATCTGGAGGTCATCAGATTGGGCAACACTGCTCTATCCTGCCATGAACTGTACTACAGTCAACTGTACTACAGTCAATGGACTGTACGGTACAGTCAATGGAGATCAACCTCTTGAAGAGACCTCTGCAGTAAATTAGAACTAAAATGAGGTCCTCCTAATAATCCTTTCACAAGTCCCAGACTGCATTATTTTCAGATGAAACAGATTCTGATCTTAAGATACAATCCAATACTTTTTTCCCCCTTTCACCTGGCAAGCATTTAGTGACTTTCGAATCATCCTTGTAAGGGGTTAAAAAAACAACAATGTTTTGGTTATGACTTTTAAGTTTTTGTTCCACTTTTGCAAGGTCCCTTGAATCTTCAAGGGTATGAGCCCTGTTGTATGTAATTGCTGTTAGTAATTAATTTGTTTTTTCAACAAACACAGATTACCTCTGAGGGAGGACCACAGCCGCAGTCCAACATAATATTTTCCACCAGCAATGCCAATATGGCCTCCGTCTACAGCAGTGGCCTTGTAACAGGAGTGTCATTGGGCAACAGTACTATAACAGGGATGGTTCAAGCTGTTAATGCAGACACTGGTAAAGTTGTGGTTGTATCCCAGGTAACGTTTGTTGTTGTTGTTTAGTCATTTAGCCGTGTCCGACTCTTTATGACCCCATGGACCATAGCACGCCAGGCACTCCTGTCTTCCACTGCCTCCCGTTACGTTTAGATATATGCATATCTTGTAACCTTGAGCTAGACTTTTATCTTATTTATTCTGCATTTTATTCTATAACCCAGACTTATACTTCCACATTGAGTACATTTACACATATAATAGACTGTGGTCTAGACATATTTTTTACATTGTGAATATGTCAAGTGAGCTCAGAATCGCTGTAGTTCACCAAAAGGTCCCACTTGACATAGCTATTTTGGAACAATTATCTGTTCCTTTTTTCCCCTTTTATACAAAGGCAGAGGCTGATAAACAGCTCCATTAAAATCTTGAGAGATCCAGTTTTCTGAAGGAGGCTATAAATGGATTTTCAAATGAAACCAGTGAAGGAAAAGTGCCCAAGATGGAAATAAGAAACATGTTATTTTTGGCAAAGCAGAGGAGACTTCCTGTCAGGAAGCAGACTGTCTTGACTTGTACGGAGTAATGGTTACTGAACTTTGAATCAAAATGGCTGCAGTTCAAATTCGCTGAAGGAAGCCCAATTCAACATGGCCGTCATTCTGCACTACAGTATCAGCTTTCCAGTTCGAAAACCTTATAACATAACCCCCATTTTGAAGGAAAGTTTCCTAAGTGCAGATGCTGGCAAAGTTAATCTTTCCCTCAAAAGTTATTACGTGACAGGCAACAGTGAAGGAGCACTTCCAGCAATGTAGGCTTCAGGCCTAAAGCTTGTTCCAAGCATATGCAGCAGCAGCCAGCTGGCAAATGAAGATAAGATCCTGGCCAGCTCAGTGGCAACATCAAAAGCAAGAAGTACCCTCTTCAGGGAGGATAGCTCTAAAACAGGCAGGGGGAAAGTCCAGACCTCTATACCCACACCCCATTCCTTGCAGCAGGTATCTTCAACCTTTTCAAATCCAGAACCCATTTTTAACCCTAACAGGCATTTAGGGACCCATTTCTTAATCTTTAACTACATATTTGTATGGGGATGCGCAGGCATCCCCAAACTGCGGCCCTCCAGATGTTTTGGACTACAATTCCCATCTTCCCCCACCACTGGTCCTGTTAGCTAGGGATCATGGGAGTTGTAGGCCAAAACATCTGGAGGGCCGCAGTTTGGGGATGCCTGGACTAGCAGGTCCCAACTCACCAGCTGAAGACCAGTAGCCTAGAGCAAATGGAACTGATGGTTGGGAGATAATGAAGTAAAATATCACACAGAGCAAGAAGCTGCTTGCAGTGATAAAATATACAATATACAAAATTTAAAAGAGAAATCAATCCTCAAAAATTTAAAACATCAGTTTTAACTCATTTACTCCTTTCTTTTCTGAAGGGGTGTACTTTCGTTCATGTCCATTTTCATCTGTACCATTCACCACTTCTTAGCCTAGATACATTAATGGAGATTTTTTAAGTTTCTGAGTAAGGACTGTAAATGTGAACCTGAACCTGATATGCAGCCTTAAAATGTCCTTTTATAACAAAGAACCTGAATCCTGTTCTGTTGATGTATTACTTTACTTTCCTGGATTCTGATGTGTCATTTACGGACAAGCACTTCATAATAAGTTGGCTTTGATCTGTCATTGAGTTTTTATAGTGTCCTGATTTATATATCACATCTGTAGTTTCATCTGTTCTGTCAGCACAGGCATACCTCAGTTAAACTTACATTTTTTCGAGACTTTGTTTACTGTTTTTTTAACTCAGTGGGGAAGAAAAGCTTTTAAAAATAATGATACAGTTCACAGCAAGATTATCTGATATTCTATTTAATCATAATTATACAAAAGTAGATGTTTATTAAAAACTTGGACCTCCTTCATTTCTTCCAGTGGCTAGTTCAGGATCTGGCAGGTTTTATTTTTAAATTGAGACATCACGTTTCCAAACAAAATAGAAGTGTGGATTATATACTTCAAGCCTCTGCCTGCCTAAACCTGTTAGTGGATATAGGGATTCTGTCAGGCTTTTGGTCAGTGGAATGTTTTGTCTGTTGATGTTTCCCGGATTCCTTGCTTTTATTTGATATTATTATCTGCTGTTTCCCACATATAGTAATTCTATGTATTTTTGTATTCGTTTTTTGTTTTATTGATCATGCTGTGGATTGCCTTGAGTGCCTTATTTGTTGCATTCCCGCATCACAGTAAACCATTATTTATCTTCATGGCAATGAGTCTATGGAAGCTTTGGGTTCACATACTCCTCCTCTCTCTTCGCCCGACACAGCTGCAAGGAGGGGTTTGGAAGATTCCATTTCTATTTTTTTTATTAACTCTCGCTTTTTTGATATCTGAACATGACGAACATGTAGTTAACTTAAAATATGGTTTGTTTGAAACAAACCAGCTTCAACCATTGGGTTATGAAAGTAGCTGGTTTCAACAAACCATAGTTAAGATTAACTACAATTTAGGCTTTGGGCAAAACACTATACTATGGTTAATTGAATGCAACAGCTTCCAATATTTTATTTATGTATTGAGGGGGGGAAATATCCCATCCTTCATCACAAATGATGTCAGGGTGAGTCACAGTCAATAAACAAATGCAC
Source organism: Zootoca vivipara (assembly GCF_965207765.1). NCBI lineage: Eukaryota > Metazoa > Chordata > Lepidosauria > Squamata > Lacertidae > Zootoca > Zootoca vivipara. The sequence goes on along the minus strand of NC_142584.1, from coordinate 76,411,881 downwards.
TCAATGAAATCCTTCAATAAAACATTAAAAGCACATAAACTTCCACTTGAGTTTACCTACTCTCTATAATAGGCTCAGTATATGAATCCTCATCAAAGGCCTAGCGGAAGAGATGGGTTTTCAACTGGTGCCAGAAACTGAGCAATGTTGATGCCAGCCAATCCTCAGGATGAAGAGCATTCCACTTCTGGGTTGGAGCCAATGAACAGGCCCTATCCTATGCAAAAGTAGCCCTCTAACAGCTGCACCAGGGGGTGGGGAAGGGGAGGAGGGCACAAAAACCTCTAAAAAACATCACAACAAGGAAGGAGCATACTCACAGACCATAGAATGTTGACTGTTAATTGGGGGAAGGGAAGCAAAAAAAGGGTGTGATAGTCCTTTCTCTGTACAGTACATATCACAGGATGGGAATGTGAGCTCCCCATTGTGGATGGAGGCCAATTGCTACTTTCACTTCTTTTTGCTGCTTCTCCCTATATCAGATTTGATTTCAATTTGCCTTCACCAGTGCAGATCTCTCTTCCAGCTCTCCTGTGCTTGTTGTGAATCATCTGGTTCAGGCTTGCACTTTTGTGTGTGTTTTCTTTGTGTGTTGTTTCTGGTTGCAGTTCTCTGGTCTCTTTTTGTCCTGTCAGCTAATTTTGTTTTTTTTCTCAGACTGTTGTACTCTGACCTAATTTGCTAGTCTTTCCTCTTATATTTCTGCCTGGTATGTTGTTTGTTTGTTTGTTTGGTCTCCTGGCTAGAGCCATAGGCAGAAATCCCCTAGGGTAGATAAAGATACATGGCTGTGTGTGTGTGTGTGTGTGTGTGAGTCACTTGTAACAATATATTAAAGAGAAACCATTTTCTTATTTTGAATCTCTTCTATCCAAAAAATGACATGACTTACCATGTTTATGTTTCAGGTCAATTGCATCCCTTGTAACAAAATTCTGATTCTAAAACCACCTGCTTTCTGAGCAAAGCCTTGCAACCAGCATAGCTTACTCACCAATATTATGTGCCAGCATAAAAAAAAACATGTAGCTAAGTTATCTAATAACCTCTGCAATTTTTAGCATTTGAGTTTCGTGTTATTTGCTCAGAACAAGTCAAAGTTGCAGGTTTAGGAGAACTGCCTTTTCCCTAAAAGCCACCCAGTCAGCTAGCTTTACCCTCATTGAATATACTGTTGGTGTGCCCTCTTAATGACTCTCCACCCGACTCCTTTAGGCAACTATTTTCACCTTAAGACTCACCCAAACCTTAATTTAAATGTTCTCAGAACCACTGAAATACTTTTCCATTCTTGGCTAGCCCATGTTAGTCAGCGTTAAACTGTTAATGAGCATAAAAAATAATAAACATTTTATTCTTTTTTATTATTCTGCTGGATGGTTTACTGTTCTTGGTATTGAGCTCTAGGGATAAAGCAGCCTAGAATGTGAATAAATGAAGACAGCCAGGTATCCTAGTGGTTTATACACTTATCTCTTCCAAGGGGAGCAATTCATTCAAAAGATACAGAAGTGAAGTGAAAATCCACCTTTGAAGCCCAATTAATTAAATTAATATTGGACTTTGTATCTTTCCTTTTAGGATAAAGTGGAAGTTGAGGTAATTCAGCTTGAAGCTGTTAGAATTCATGCACCCATTACACGAATGAAAACTGGCACTCAGGTGAGTTGAATGTAGACAGTTCTCGATTTCATTTTCTTTCGGTTATGGTCAAATAAAATAGGGCCTGTTTTGACATAATATAATGGGGTGACTTGATGCAACTGATTATTACTACATATATCAACTTATTCTGTGTTTGTGACCTCAGCTTAGGAAAAATGCACTGGGTGATTTCTTTGTTAAAATGTGTGCTTTTCTTCCAGATGCCAGTGTATGTGGTGGGCATCACCAGCAACCAAGCTCCTTTTTCATTTGGCAATGCAGTGCCAGGGTTAACATTTCATTGGTCTGTCACAAAAAGGGATGTCCTGGATGTGAAAACAAGATTCAGTGAGGTAAACTTGTAATTTAAAATTTAAACACAGAGTGAGCCCCCCTACACACACACTAGGTGTTTTTTCACCCACGGGTGCATTTACTTTGATCTACATTTTCTAATAGCTTACCTTGAAGGCAGCTACAGAAAGTTAATTGTGTTTGTATATCTTCTTCCTTCAAGTCCCCACCCCCACCCCAATATTTTTTTTCTCCTGGTGCCAGAAATAATGGTTGCTTGGAGTTACAGGCATCATTTCCCATGTACAACTGGGTTAACCAATTCTGTTACCTGATTTCAGTGCCATATCTGTTGCTTGGAATGAATCTGATGGGCACCTTCCACTTCATAACAGTCTCCCAGTATCAAATGGTCACTAGGCATCATTCAACCTTAGAGCAATCTCATGGCAAGGTTTGCCTGGTGTCACGGGCTAACACGGGTTTTGTGTCAAAATGGTAGCTAGAGATCCAGCTAGAGGGTTTCACTGTGGTAGGTTGTTGTTTTCAGATAAGTATTTAGGAACAGCACAGGATGAGCCTTCCTGCTACTTCTGCTAACATCAGAACTCATTTGGCAATAGTTAACTGTACAGTGTGGCTTAGTCCACATGCTACATACTGTAGCCGGAAAAGGATCTGTACATACTGGCATGTCCTAATACCAATCTTCTCTAGTGCCCTCTGAACAGGCCCAGCCAACAGCAGATTCCTTTGGAGGATCCTAGTCCTACAACAATTCTGATTTTAAGTTCAGAGAAGAAATCTAGTAGCAACCAAAGTATACCTACATTTATAGGACGGCTTCTAATGATAATTCTATGTAGCTCTGTTGTCAGAGCTGAGATCAGGAACCTAAAGACTTTTGAAGTATTTTAGAACCAATATATTAAATGAAATTCCTTCCTTACTTAGACTAATATTTTGTCTTTCAGGCTTCTCTTCAGCTTTCCCCCCAGTGCAACTTTGCAGTGGATGTTTACGGTAAAGGGAAAGGAAGAACAGGGTTGAAGCTTGTTGTCAAAGCCCTTGATCCTTCCGCTGGGCAATTTGGCCACATGGTAAAAGAATTGTCAGATGAAATCCAAATACAGGTATTATTATATTGCTATTCCTTACAGGGCCATTCTGTTGTGCTTGGTGAAAAACAAGTTTTAGCTGTCAGGGCCAGTGCAGTACCGCAAGGCCTGTATGTGTCTTTCACAGTTCCACTTGTGCACATGGTGGGGAAATTGACAATGGCTGCATAATTGGCTGTGACCATGAGAACCTGAGTCTTGCTTGTTTTTATGCTGTGTCTATGAAGATGAACTCATAGGCAATATCTGGTAGAACCTCTGGAGCCAGAAGCATCTTAAGTATCTCACAGCATCCTGTCCCAGTCCTTAACTAGGAGAAGCACAACACATTGCTCTAAGCAAGTGAATATATGCAAATTTGTTGACATTTGCATAAGCTAGATGTTTCAGAATCCTGCTCTTCTAGTTACAGATTTTTTATATAAATTGTTTTCATAGTACAGTATAGGGTACACACAATCCTGAAGTTAGTGCATTGTAGCATTGGGTAAGTGCATCAGAATTCTCAGTTCAGTTTAAATGTGGAATTTCAGCCGTGCATCTCAAGGTCCTTACATTGGTAATATGTGTAGTTATAGAGAAATAGGGCTATGAAAGAATCTCTGGTGTCAACAAGATCATAATGCATATCAAGATGAACTCAACTTCTACCAGTATTTCAGATCTCCACAGTATTTGGATTTGTTTGTTTTGAATGTGATGTGTTTCATGATAACTTTTCTGGGGTTTAGCATTTATTTAGATGCTCTCTGATTGTGATAGTACAATTATGATCAACAGTCTTCAGTGAGTCTGTCACTTCACTCTGAACACAATTACAGCAGTGGTCCCATTGATTTCATTGGCTCCTAATTTGAAGAAAGTGTGCTTAGGATCACAGAGGAATTAATGAAGCTGAAATGGCATTTTCATGGAGCTAAATTAATTGAATTAATTAAAGCTGGCTAAAAAGGCCAACATACATTTATTTAGGTTAGTTTTTTAATTATGTACATCAGTGGTGTTCAAATGAATTCAGCACGTTCATATTAAACTTGCAAACCTCCATAAGTATATATAATTTGGAATTTGTTTTTTAAAAAGCTGGTTCAGGCTCCTTTAAATGTATACACAAGTAAAGCCCTAAGTGTAAGATATTTGAACCTGGCATTTTTATCTATATGCTGGTCCTGATCCAGTTATTGCATTCAAGGAAAGAGCTCCATGACAACATCAAAACCTGCCCTCCTCTCCCCCTGGGTTCTCCTCACACTGCCCCCAAATCTGTTCCCAGAGGATTGGGAAACCCTCAGAGCAGATTTGGGTGGCAAGCTGGAGGTGGAATTCGGTTGTATTCACAAAAGTTGTTCCTTCAGTACAACGATGGATATATTAATAAGATATCAATATCAATTGGCAGACAACATCGATACAGCTCAGTCTTCTGCTTTCATATCTTTGCCTAACAGTTGCACCTGCTTTTCCCAGATACTTTATTTTGCACTGTGTCAGCCAAGAAACCAGTCACAGAAGTTATAGGAGGCAAAAGTATATATGGAATGCAGACTCACAAAAATATGCCTGGGCTGCCTCTTAATTTCAGAAAACCATAACACTTTTATAATTCAAAAAATAATTTTTACAGACAAGTCCTTAACACTTACATTGAGTTCTTTTGTCGTAAATACTTTATTTAAGATTTGCTGCCCAAACTCCTGTGTGCCTGATTTCAATGATGTCAGTTTCTGTTCTTCCTGATATAAGTTTGGTTTCAGGATGCCATAATTAAGCCATAGATATTTAATAATCATCACTTCTAAAATGGCATTTTTAGGTTATCCTGGTGCAGGAGAATAGTTAGTGCTCTCTTTCCACTGGTTAATGGCACTACAGCTAGAAACTTCATGAGTCTCTATAAGTCTAACAATATCCCTTGCTACTGAGTATTCTGTGCTAGGAGCACTCTGGATGAAAATACTTTGTTTCAGAGCCTACACATTGCAAAACAGTTGAATGGAATCTAAATTTTTAAAAAGTTACATAATTTAACAAAAATGGAAAGAGTAGCTATCTGCATAGGGCTTTTAGCTAATCCCCTGCTTCAAGTTTGCTGGATGGAAATAATGGTCAACAGAAATTGCTGTTTAAAGTGCAGCACGGAAGATTTTCTTCTTTTCAAATTCCTTTTGCTCTCGTGTGCTGCTCGCTATAAGAAAGAAGTTGTAGGGAGCTAAGAATAAGATTTGTTGATGTGAAATGCCTCCATGTTTGGAGCTTCCATTATCCTTTATGACGTATCACATGACTCTTGAGATGCAATTGCAGCTGGAGAACGTGTTCCTTATGTGTGGTGGTAGAAATGTTTTTGACTCTACTGCACACTGAAGTACACTGGATATCAAATTACAGATTATGGCCCGCTGGTGTTCATACAATTTTCTTATAGGAACAGAATATACCTTTCAGCCCCCTTGTTTTTTCTCCAACTCTTAAGTAACATTAATGTCTGTCTGTCTGTCTGTCTGTCTGTCTGTCTGTCTGTCTGTCTGTCTCTGTTTTAAAAGCAGGTATATGTGCTATGGAGCAGTCATCTGCTCACAGTTGTGAAGTTGTATCTTTGTTAGCAGATAGGAAACAGAGAGATTTCATGTCATACATTTAGAAAGATAAGAAGAATAAATTGTTTGGCTCTTACGTACCATGGTAGTTATACAGCATCTGTGGTATTTACTGTTGCAGTAGCAATTGAGACTGGTTCCCATTCATTTTAGTAAAAGTACCCCACAAGTGGAATTCTTCTCTCTCAAATCTTACCATCCCACATCTTACATCTCTCTATTGTGAGAACTGTAAAAAATTAGTGAGACAGGACTTACCCTTGCAGAAGCCATGCTGGTTCTGCTTCAGCAAGACTTGTTTTGCTATATGCTTTGTAATTCTATCTTTAATAATGATTTCCACTGTTTTTTCCAGAGCAGATGTTAAGTTCATTAGCCTGTAATTCCCAGGGTCCCCCTTGGATCTCTTTACAAAGATGGTGTTACATAAGGAGAAGTTACATATTTTTGTTAGGAGATCAGCGGTTTCATAATTGACTAGTACATGTATCTATTTGCTACTTTTGTAAAAGCCTGAACAAATTTTTCTTCATTTTGTAGGTATTTGAGAAACTAGTTATTCTGGGAGTGGAAGTAGGACAGATCCTAATGTCGCCAAACTCTTTTTTTAAAGTTCAGACAAACAGGTTGGTGGTTAGGTTTTTCACATTTTGGTCTTATATATGATTTGATATAATAATGGTTTTTAATATGGAACCAAAAGCAAAATCATAGGGGATGAAAAACCAGGAGTAAGGGGGGGGGAGTGTCTTGTGGCACTCTAAAAAAATGTGTTTATTGTGGCATAAGCTTTCATGGACTAGATCTCCCTTTAACAAGGCATCTGACAAAGTGAGCTCTAGGCCATTTGTCAGTCTTTAAATTGCCATCTCATGGTGGTGGTAGTGTTGCATAACATGGTGGCCGCTCTAAAACTTCATAGAATCATAGAGCTGAAAAGGACCCTGGGGGTCTAGTCCAACCTACCCACCCACCCCCATGCAGGAATCTCAGCTAAAGCATCATGATAGATGGCCATCCAACCTCTGCTTTAAAATATTCAAGGAAGGAGAGTACTCCACTTCCTGAGGGAATCTGTTCCAACTAAGCATGTTTTAAGATGTTTCATTCTAGCTTTTTTTCCTAGAATTTTGCTTTGTATTTTTATATGTCACATGGAGCAAAGCTCTTTCCTAGAAAGGTGACTAATAAATGTTACGAGCTAGAATAAATGAAAATGTGTTTTTGACAGATGACAATCTGTTGATAGTTCTCATTCTAGCTTCTGAAACAATGAACAAACTGATTGTTTACTATGGGTAGTTAGTATTAAAGTACTTGTTCTTACAAATATTTTCAATTCAGCTATGTTTAGGAAAATGTAATCATTTTCAAATATAAAAGGGGAAGTAGATATCTGCTTTGCAGTGCAATCCTGTATAGTGGTACCTCGGGTTACAAATGCTTCGGGTTACAAACGCTTCAGGATGAGAACAGAAATCACGCAGCGGCAGCGGGAGGCCCCATTAGCTAAAGTGGTACCTCAGGTTAAGAACAGTTTCAGGTTAAGAACGAACCTCTGGAACGAATTAAGTTCTTAACCAAAGGTACCAGTGTACTCAGAAAAAAGACCCATTGAGCTGAATGGGGCTTTCTCCTAGGTAAGTGCGTATAGGACTGTAACAAGAAACACTTGAAATGATGATTTTCAAATTACACTTCCTTAAAGATTCACACATACAGACAATTTGGGATAAATGATCTCCCAAAGAAGTTTTAGTGTCCAGAAATCAGTTATTTGCTTCTGCTTAGTCATGTTCCTGTTGTGTATTTTTAATACCAGCTCTGAACCTGGCAGACTAATCTTACTCTAAAGCCTGTTTATAGGAAATACCTCTGAAGGCAGGCTGCATCCTGGAGTCCTGTCCATTAGTATTCTGAATCAAGTTTACATCAGTGAATGATGACACTGCAGGGCAGCAAACAGCAAGTGGATTGTAATATATGCATAAGCACAGATACGATGTCTTACAAGGATGCTTGAAATCAAAATCTGAACCCTTGAATCTTAGATAAAAATTCAACAGCATATCAGTGGTGTGCTGACATATGGCAACATGGTTTATATAAAATCATGTTGCGAACCTTGAGGTTTGCATTTTAAGAGTCTTAAAGTGGTTATATTTATTTTTCTCTTTGTTTTATCAAGGGACCGAGTTGCTGCTCTAACTTACCATGTCTTGGATGGTCAGGATAGAATTCCTGTGGTGCAGATTGATGAGAGAGGCCTCCTTAATTCTGGATCCTTGATAGGACTGTCAACAGTACAAGTAATTTCACAAGAGCCATTTGGAATCAACCAGACTCTTACTGTCACTATCAAGGTAGTGTTTTTGTGTTCTTTTTTCCTGTTCTCTTCAGGGAGATTAGAATGGCGAGTGCTATTTGCCTCTGATTTAAAATTGTAATTTCCCATTATTCCAGCTGGAGACAGTAATTGTAACTTCAGCTTGGAAAGTGCAAAAGAGTAGCCATCAGTTCTGTTTTAACAGAATGGCTAAGCACTTGTGCTGTTCTGCAATAAAACTTTGACATTGCTTGTTTGGAAAAGATTAGATGTAACGATGCTGACCAAAATTAAGAAAATATGGGTACACATGACTAATATATGAACCTGTTTTGCTGGACATAGATATACTAAAAAAAAGTTTATATATTGAAAACTAGATTGTAAAAATAAATGTGAAGCTTAAGCAACATTTTGTATAAGCTGTAATAAGTAACTGTTCCAATGCCTGTCAAAGCATTTGTTCTTGAAAGTTGCATATTGCTTGTGATTGTGGGGAGAGCATGTGTGGGGTACTCCCTGGTCCTGAAAGGGGGTAACTAAGACTCTGAAAGAAGAAGGATTCCCACTAGAATTTAATTACTTATAGGCTCATTGTGCTGGCTATAACTTATTCTGTTGGCATTCCATGGGCAAGGGGTAAGTCTGCTGTGTCCCTGCACATTGGCTCATTAAATGAGCTAGTTGTACCAATGGGGTGTGTGGCAGAAATCACTTTTTTAAAAAAATATACAGACTTTTGAGACAAAAAGGTTTGCCAGCTAGAACACCATAATATATCTACTGTACTTAAAACATAAAGAGTAATATAGGGGGTTTTTTTTAATCAGCAACAGATGTAAATTGTCATTATTATTTATTTCAAAGCAGACTGGATCATCCAGTCCTTGTTAAAAACAGTCAAGGATAGAACCAAGTTCATACCCTGTGGAAGGCAGTTCCATAGTGGTGGGGCCACTGCTTAAAAGGTGGGTCTTATTGGTATGACCTGTGGGAGTTAATAGTCCAGCAACATCTAGCAGGCCACAGGTTTCCACCCCTGCTTTAAAGGGCACAGGCAAACCTACCTCCCCATAGAAGTATCTACTTGCCCAAAGGGGGAATCTATTGGCCACAGCCAGTAGACAAGCTCAGGTCAGTAACTGGTGTGGAAGCAGCAGTTAAACTTCTAGTTTTAATTCGGGAAATATGTCTCTCAGCATCAGAACTTTGGGAAATATTGGCATAGAACAATATTTAGAGGTAATATAAAGTAAGAGCAAAATACTGTGTTGGAGGTGGGAAAGAGGCAGTACTAAATGGTAAAGTTTTTTTCTTTTAGAAAAAAATGTATAGTAGTATCAGACTTGTCAAGAGAGTTAACTGTAAAAGCAACTTGAATGCATGCTTGGAAAAGAATGGATGGACTTGGCATGAAGATAGCAGCATTTTAGAGGCAGCAAGACATGGCTTAAAATATAGGTGTATACAGCTCTGTCTTCTATTATTGGATATTACAAACCAAACAACCATGATATATGTCCTTTGCCCCAGATAGCTAGTAAAACACCATTTTAGAGTACATGTACATTTTGTAGGAAAACGTAAAACTATCAGAGCCTCTTCAGGAAGAAAAAAGAAAGGCCTTTCTTTGCTACAATGTAAACTAAGAGGAAGGGTTTCTCGTAGGTGTGTGAGGGTGTTTCTTTGTTTCCTTCATTTATTTTTCAGAGCAGTATCAAAGAAAATCCCCCCCTTTCTCTCTTCTTGAAAGCTAACCTAAAAAAGTCAAGCAGGTTTGCCTTCATTAATTAATAACAAAAATGCAGTCTCATAATAAATCCTTTGTAAATCCATTGACTTGACAGATCCTTGCAAGTTAATACTGCTGTGTATCTATTTAGGTTGCAGTATTTGCACACTTCCGGGAGTGTGCCCTGCTAATCACACAGTGATGCTTGCTTCTGAATAAACACACATAGGATTGTGCTTCTGAAGACCACCTATGGTGCAGTCAGCATGGAATGGATGAAACATGGGGTGTATTATGGCTTACCAGGTTCCTTACTTTCCACCTGTTTCTGCAATCCCAAGCAAGCAGCAAAAGCAGTGAATTAATGAGCCCATAGTTGTACATGACCACAAGTTGTACAGGCCTGAGAAAGAAGTTTGGTTGATACCATATTCACTATAGAATTTATTTATAAAAGGACTTGTCAATGATAGCAAGGTATATGAGTCCATGTACATTTAGTGGAACCTATCCTAATACGTTTTTATTTTAAATCCAGTGTCTAAGGAGGCATATAAGCATATTTCTTCTTACCCATGAGGTCTTGTGGCTTGCTTAATTAGTTTGTACATCGACAGAGCTTAAGCTTTTTTAAAATAAAAATAATCATATTCTCATGTTCTGTTGGAGTTTGGGGCTCATGGGAAAAGTAATAGTAATTACTAGAACCTATTAGAATTAAGCCAGACGGCTCCCAGGAGGCCTTGCTGGATGAGCTAAGGAAGATAACGTTTCAACAAAGGACCAAAGTCCATCTGTCAGGGCCTTCTCTTTAAATGGTTCTGCCCCTTTGGGACAGCTTACGCAATCTTTAAGGTGCACACTGTTGATTCTGTGGTCACACACTCCTAAGTAACTGAGGAGGAGGACTGGCCTGGGGAAGTTATCCCCAGGAGTTTGGGGATTATGGAGAAGCTACATCAGATGATACAGAATGGTGTAGATTAGAAGGCCCCTTATGGAGTGGGGTAACCTGGGAATAATCCAAATCAGGGTAAAACTGGGACCTGGGTGCACAGAAAATGAAACACGCAACCATTAGGATCTTTACATAAAAATCTGGATCCTAAATTGCTCCTCCATTCACATATATAGCCTCCTATATATCCCACACTATCCCTCCTATTCATCCCACACTAAATTTAGAAAGATAAAACAGCTTCGGAACTCCGATGGCATAATAATAATCCACCTTCCATGCAGTGAGTAGGAGATACACACATGCACACACTCACTATTCCACATCCCTGAAGCGTTTATTAGGAGTGCAATAAGGGTTAAAGATAAAAAACATTAAAGCAGGCACCCCCAAACTTCGGCCCTCCAGATGTTTTGGACTACAATTCCCATCATCCCTGACCACTGGTCCTCTTAGCTAGGGATCATGGGAGTTGTAGGCCAAAACATCTGGAGGGCCGCAGTTTGGGGGTGCCTGCATTAAAGGATATGATAGCTTATAAGCAATTTGGCCAGTAGGAAAAACGATCTCATACTCTTGTTTCCCCGTTTCCCTAGGTGGCTCCTATTTCCTACTTGAGAATATCAATGAACCCAATTTTCCGTACACAAAACCATGAAGCATTATTGGCATTCCCATTGGGCATGACGTTGACCTTGACCATCTACTTCCATGACAGCTTTGGAGATACTTTCCATTCACAAAATTCTGTGCTTAGCTTTGCAATCAACAGGTACTTGTCTATACAATTAGCTTAATTTTACAGGAGATATAAATAGCCGAGTATGTGAGTTGATTCAAGGTACTGATACCTCAGCAACTGACAACCCCCTTGGGCTAGCTGTTTAACTTTAAACATGTTCAGTGAACATATAAAAGAACTGAAAAGTGTGAATGAAAGCTGGTATACTGGTGCTTTGATAAGATCTGAACAAACCACCCGCCTGGAAAGTGATCAATGCACATCTTCCATGGAATTACTCCAAGGCTTTGCATGTATAGGAAAAAAGAAAGGAGAGTGCTTAAAAGTTCTTTAAATAACATTTTTTAAAAATCTGCTCAGGTCAAATCAGTGCTTTGAAACCGTGTATTTTCCCAGTTGGATTAAATAGTAATGCCTGTTCCTACTCACCTAGCAGTTCGAAAGCATGTCAAGTGCAAGTAGATAAATAGGTACCGCTCCGGCGGGAAAGTAAGCGGCGTTTCTGTGCGCTGCTTTGGTTCGCCAGAAGCAGCTTAGTCATGCTGGCCACATGACCCGGAAGCTGTCTGCGGACCAACGCCGGCTCCCTCGGCCAGTAAAGCGAGATGAGCATGCAACCCCAGAGTCATCCGTGACTGGACCTAATGGACCTTTACCTTTTAAACACATTTACTTGCCATAAATCCCACTTGTTCACAGAACTTTCAAGCCATTTTACTGAGCATCAAATACTAGTAATTTATAAAGTTTGCTCATCCTTTTTGGCATATTACAGCAGTTGCAGCCCAGTGTTGTTGCCTGGGGTCTTCTTTTCCAGCTCCCCAACAGCTAGTGGGAAGACATCACGTCCTCTCCAACTGGCTGTGGGGTTTGAATAAGGCCAGCCAGTGAATTTGGCCAATCACAAGTGGGCCTGAAGTTGGGTCCCAGATGGGTGCACCTGGCCAAGGACTCCTATGGAAGTCTTCACTCAGGTCAGCCCCTTACACATAAATTAAGACTGCCTACGGACCCAATTCCTATGGGATTCGACTTACAATTTTTTTCTACTTACAAATGTTCATTTGGAATGCATTAAATTCATAAGTAGAGGTACCACTGTATGTCATAGGGCAGTCCTAACTCAGGATCAACTCCCAATAATAATAGCAGGTGGGCTAGATATTTCGGGACACACCCAATGCTTATGTCAAAGCCTACTTACATCAGTAATCAAGATGTGGCCTGTTTTGATCCCAAAACATCATACTCTGGTTATGACTTCTGTCCACACCCCCAGCCTCAGAGGCGTCAGACACACTGTGTCTGGGCATGCAAATGACTCTTAACAGTTGATGATGGTTATGAGTGGCTGGTATCTGATACTATGTACATTTGCTTGGAAATCCTGCAGAAGGAACTGTGTATTGGAGTTCAATACCTTCCTAAAGTTTAGCTTTTGGAAAATATAAATGTTAACACAACTTTCTGTTGCATGTGGCTATTTTGATCTGCTGTCTTTTGACTTCCCTTGATTCTGGGATATAATAAAATGCTCTCATTTCCTTGGATACCACTTTTAAAACTATTTACTTCTTTTTGTCTATAGAGATGATTTTGTACAGGTAGGGAAAGGAGCCTCCAACAACACGTTAATAATCCGAACAATGAATGTAGGCCTAAGTTTGCTTAAAGTATGGGATGCAGAGAACAGCATTATTGCCGATTATGTGCCTCTCCCTGTGCAACATGCCATCTACCCTGAGCTCAGAGATATCGTCAAAGGTGACGTCCTTTGCTTAACTTCCTCACTGGTAAACCAAGAAGGTAAGGAATCAGAATAATAATTGACACTAACTGAGAATTGTGACAATAAAATAGGGTGTATGGCAACATTAAATTGCCATGGAAACTTCATACAGTTGTGGGTGCAGCACATTTTCAAAACAACCAAATACATTATTCATTATGTTGTTCCACTATCAAATGTCAGGCCCTATCCCTGCTAATGAGATGAACCAATTTAATCAGCTCCTCTGTCTTTAACTATATCAGATCGATATGTCATTTTGCTCTGAATGGTTGTCATTTCTATTGATCTTTAAAACAGTAATATAATTGAATTTTGCTATACGTATATCGAAAAACCAGAGGGACCACTTTTTATGTGAAGTAGGTCATGAGGCAGACAGTAAGATTTGAAGGAATGCGTGTCAGAGAGCCAAAGTGATGGCAGTCTCTTTTATATCATTTTTTAAGAAGAAAAAAATTCATAGAGTGATATACAGATTTCAGAGGATGGATTTAAAACTAATATGGTGTTGGTGTTGGCATGAGTGTGCCAGGATGCTGATTAGGAGGATAGGCCACACGATGCATGGATGAGAATGTGGCCTTCTGAAATATGCTAAATAATTCCACCATACCAGAAACAAGGTGCATGTATGAGATAAATAAGGCACTCCAAAGAAAGCTAATATGCCACCCATAGGCAGTTTTTATGTAACCTAGGCTGGGATAAAGTGGGCAGACTGGTTAAGAAGCCCTGTTAAGTTTTCTATCAGTGCCTTTTTCCTCTTGCTCTACTTGTGGGTGTGGTTGGTGCTGTGGGAAGACCAACTAGTTTACTCTTAAACTGCTTACCTTCTTGCCTTTAGTCTTTGCTGCAAGTGCTGCTGGTTCTGCTGTTTTGTTTTGTTTTAAATCCTGTTTACTGTTTATCTTCTGCTAGTTGTATGTTACAACTTCTTTTTGAACAATATAGTAGTCCCTTTGGGAGGGGGAATCCAATTACCAATTACCAATTATCGCTTGGGCCTATCATATCCCCCCTTTTCAAAGCTGGTCCGGTTTGGAAGGCCCCTTTTTCTATCAGTGATGCTTTTGGCTTACTGTATAAATGTTGTTGTTGTTGTTTAGTCGTTTAGTCGTGTCCGACTCTTTGTGACCCCATGGACCAGAGCACACCAGGCACTCCTGTCTTCCACTGCCTCCCGCAGTTTGGTCAGACTCATGTTCGTAGCTTCAAGAACACTGTCCAGCCATCTCGTCCTCTGTCATCCCCTTCTCCTTTGCTTTTAGAGGCAGCTATCACCTGGAAGTCATTTAAACTGCTCAACATGTAGGCTAGAGATGTGAGACAAGCGATTTGGGGCAGTTTTCTTCATTGGATCACAAACTGTGTTTTTCTCAGAGGTTTGTACTACCTTTGGAAGAAAAAGGAACACCCTCAGTACATGACTAGTGTTACCCCAGTTGCAGCGCTCACAGGCCAGTGTTTCCCAGTTATCAGTGCTTATACCATGTTTTTTTTAGATTTGCCTTGAGAGCGTCTTTAAACCTCTTTTGTTGTCCACTGGTATTTTGCTTTCCATTCTTAAGTTGGGATTCGAGTAGTTGCTTTGGAAGACAATAAGAAGCACGAACGCAGGGCGAAAAGGAGAAACGAGTTAAGAGGAAGGCTCATTTGGCAGACCCTCACCGTGATCAACTCCCACATGGAAACCTATGTCCCCACTGTGGAAGGATGTGTGGATCCAGAATTGGCCTCCACAATTTATGGACTCACTGTTAAGACTGTGTTCATGGAAGACAGTCTTACTTGGCTACGAGTGGATCGCCAAAGAGGAAGTAGTGTTACACCATGATCGGTGCAATGGAGCAATTTTGATCAGGACTCGTGTCACACCCATAATGAGTAGAGCAGCATTAAGCTTAACTCTGAAGGAGTTCTTCACCATTCTCTTTGTGGCCAGATAATCCACCTGTCTGCTTCCTGGCTGAGTGGCAGCAGTGACTAGTGTGGCTTTTGCTAAGGCAGTTGCTGTGACTGATCCGGATGCTGGGCTTTAGGCAGGATGTAAGACAAAAGCAGAAATCCCAGCAGGGTAGATGTAGCTCTACCCTGAAGCTGCAAAAGATGAACAAATGCACCAGGCCAGACCTTCTCATGTTTTGCCTTGTAAATCATTGTTCCTCACTAGATGGATGTCTGCCCCTGTTTGCAAAAAAAAAAAAGTGATCTCACACTCTGTATACGTGTGCATATTTTTATTCAGTTTTTATTAACCATGGCACATTTAACATTTAATTTTCAGAATCGGCATCAAGCTCCATGTTACATGCAATAGGTGTTCTTTTTGAGTAAGACTGGTGAAATAACTTGATATAGCAATAGTTAATCTGATTATATATTTTTCACAGGTTTGGCAGGAACGTGGAGTTCTTCTTCAAATAGTATTCTTCAGATTGATCCAAAGACAGGAGTAGCAGTAGCGAGGAATTCTGGAACTGTTACAATATATTATGAGATCCATGGATTGCTTAAGACCTACCGGGAGGTGAGACACTTCTGAATTTCATTTGCCACGTGGCTCTGTGTGGAGACTTCCTGTGACTAAAAGGAAATATATGCAGCACCTGAGTGTCCTTTTCTCATCAGCTGTGTCCACAGACCAAATTTCTTCAAGTTTAAAAAGCGTCTTTGAGATTTGATCCGCAAACTGTTTGAAAGGAAATGCCATGTTTTTAATAGTTCTATGCACCAAGCGGCATTTTTAAATTTGGGAAGACTTGCTGAGAGAAAAGCCTCTAATAAAATGCTTGAGGATATCCCATCTAGTCATCCATGTCAAAAGCAGCCATGTCACCTAATGTTACGTTTGCATCCGTCTGTTATTCTTATATGACAAGTTTCATCTGTGCATGGCTGAAATGTTTCTAAATTCCAAATAGCTTTGACATATTAGTATTCTATACTTGACTAAGTAGTATGAGTGAATTAAACAACTGGTGAGATTAAGCTATACTACAATTTTGCTCTGAAAAGGCTCTGTCGTTCAAGTACTGTGGGCAGGATTCTCCTAACGAGCCCTGCCAATGGAAGCTCTGCACAAGGACTTCTGCTTGTGCAATGGGGCTTTCTTCCCACCTCCCTCCACATGCTCCCCAAAATTGGCTTGGAGTGGGGCTCAGAGAATCCCCAGAACAGCACATGGAGGAGGAGAGGTGGAGTTGCTTCACAGAAAGAAGGTTCATCATTTAATTCAACTCTGCATAGCCAGATCTTTATACACAGACGGAAGCTTTTTTGTGGCTCCATGGGAATTGTATCCATATAAATAAGTGATAGTATGATCTCTTATTTTTCCCTCAAGGTGTTGATTAATGTACCTCAAAAGATTGTGGCAACACATGGAAGTGGAATGAAAGCAAGTTTGCAGGGCACTTTAACTTCGAAAGTTGTAGTTAAAGTTGGGCATGGAAGCAAAAATCTGAAAGGTATATTTAGTCACTTTCTTTATGTTTGAGTGTGAAAACTTGGACCAAACAAGCAAACTTTTCAGTGTAACATTAATTTTATGTATAAATACTACATTTATTATCTCTGTGTACAGCTTGTTGAGTTTCATTATGGGAAGGCATCTAAATAATTATTTTAGGGCATATGTAATTTTTCACTTAGCTGAATTAATGATGTTCAATATGTTTTAGTGGAGCACATACCTTTCATGGAAAAACAGCAAGGTTTCAGCCTCAACACAGACATGTATTTCATACATGCCCCTTAGGGGTTAAAGGAAGTAACCCATTTTGAAAGCGTTACTGGAAAGCAGACTATGACGTTAATAAATCAATAAACTGGGTGCTGCTGCACATATGCTAGTTTTTGGTGGAAGCCCGCCTTGTGTGATCCTTCCCTCTCATTAAATAACACAGGCATCCCCAAACTTCGGCCCTCCAGATGTTTTTGACTACAATTCCCATCATCCCTGACCACTGGTCCTGTTAGCTAGGGATCATGGGTGTTGTAGGCCAAAACATCTGGAGGGCTGCAGTTTGGGGATGCCTGAAATAACAGGAGAAGAAAATAAGAATCATGATTGTATACCCATGCTTATGTGCACATATCCTGGCTCAATTATGCCTTTATATGATCAGCAGAGGGGAACACAATCATCTACTTCTTTCACCAAGAGTGGCAATTTTTGGATGAGTGCATTTGGCCAACCATCTGCCAAACTTGTTCAATACTTTGATCTTTATTCCTTTTGAAGAACTTAATTTTGAGTTTGGGAAGGTGTTCTGAGAACATATACCTCTAAAAATTACTTAGAAGTATTTCTATGTTAAAAGCATAAATAGTAATTTCTGTGCCATTTAACACATGTTTAATGATTAACAAGCAAGCATATTCTAACAATGCAATGCTGAGTACTTTCTGATATATTGAGTACATGTCCAAGGGAACTAATGCTTCATTTCAATCCAATAATAAATGGCACAATTTATCTTCTTGACAACCTCTGGAAAACACATTAGTGAGACTTCCGTAGAATACCAGGCTTGCTGGTTACAAGGCCTTGATCCAAAGTTTAAATGAAGTGAAATTACCTGTGGCATAATATGACCCATCACCTGACAACACTTTATACCTCATTCACTCTCAATAATTATTGTTGTAAAGCTGTCGGTGTTAAATGTTTTCATGTCGTAGGTGAGAAAAGGCAGCTCTATAAGTCTTCCTGCTCTAATAAATGTCTCTTGGCTTATATGCTTAATGGTATAAAGAAAATTACAGTTAAAAATTAAATTTCTTACTACCAGGTACAGTACTGCTATTTCTTTTTTTTAAAGTTTGTTTTTCTTGAATTTTAATTCCTTTACACAATTTTCCTTAGGCGAATGTTCACCCACCCAGATTGAAGTAATTGAAGAAATGAGGCCCCAGTCTAGTATCAATTGCCAACTGCATTTCAACAATGATATATTTGATTTTCCAGCCTCTGAAATTTTTGCAGCAGAACCTGGGTTTGATGTAGATTCAGGTAAGACAAATGGAAGCCCCAAATCACACCAACCACTCTCCAGCCATCATGCATGCTACGGTACTATATTTATCCTGTTAAGATAATACTGAGTAATGAGTTGAGGGAGCAAAAATAATAATCCAGTACATAAGTAATAAAGTAATAATGAGCAACATGGGAATATAGAGATACAAATGTGCCAAACAAGTTTAATGATGATTGGCTAGAACTGCAGTGTTAAATGAAGACAACACAGCAGGTGATAGCAAGCTGCTTTTCAGTGTTTGCAAACACCCTTGTTTCTCAGTGCTTCAAAAAAGTGCAAAACATTGGACTTGGAAAGCTCTTCGCTCATTTCAATTTCAGTTTGCAAGCACAGAGCACTGTCTCTTATGTCAGCTCTACATATGACATTGACTGTGGTGTTTTCATGCTAAGGTTGCCCTATTGACATTAACTGAGCCTCTGAATAAACATGCTTAGGACTTGAGTGCAAAACACTCAACAGTAACACAGTGAAAACTACATTGAAGGGGGGAAAGCTATTATTCAAATTGTTCTTGGTTCCTTAGGACATTATACTTGTTCCATCACAATGCACAGACTTGCGGACAAGCAGCTAAAACAACTTAGTATGAGCAAAACGACTGTTGTTGTAACAGCTTCAGTCCAAGGCAGCCATTTCTCCGAGTGGATCAGTGCCGAAGTGCCATTTAATCCGGGGTTTTACGCTAATCGGACTGAAATTGCCTTGAATAATCATTACACAAGTTCTGATGTGAAGATATTTGGAGCCACTGAAATTCTTGAAAATCTTGTGGTAAGTCATGACCAGTATTTTCAATTTGTTAATGTCGTGTTTCCATGAGCCAATGTGGATACCACGCACAGCAGTCCAATAAACAGCAGCATTTGAGCTGCAATGAAAAATTCAAAGTGAATGGGATTTCAGGCAGTAACAGAAATTTGGGGTATGAAGACAATATCCATCATATTGTCAATCTTTGTATGAAAAGTTTAAAATAAGTTTAAAAGAGACCACTGAAAGGAAGTCAAAGGAGGCACTAACTTAGATCAGCTTGGGCTTTTATCTGTGCACTACACTATTCTGCATATATATTTCACATAGTTACTGTTTTGATTTCCTGTAATTAGGTGGGTGTTATCTAGGCCACCCAGTGCAAATTCTCCTTTAATTAGTTACATTAGTAAGCTAATAAAATTAGAAGTCAAATTAATTGAAGTTCATCTTTATGTGAATATACCCAAGGGTGGGAAGTAGAATGTAAGCAGTCATTAAAGGAAACAAATACTCATATTCAGCTTCATAAATTGAGTGGGGGGAAATACCATTAGCATTTTAGCTACCCTATTTTTAATACAGAAGGGTAGAGTTGGCAAGGGACTTGAACAAATGAAGACCAAAAATGATTTATGATACCATAACACACCTTTGGGAATATCAGGAGAGAATAATGCTCTACATAGTTCTCTGCTTCAGATGTTAAACTATAATCCATATAGGCACCAGTAGAAAGAGATACAAGAAATGCATAGCTGACGTGACTTGGAGAAAAGACTGTCCAGCTTGGTATGGCAGGTCGTCTTGAGCAGAGGGTGTCTATCAAGCAGCTAGAGAGCATCTGTGAGAGCTCACTCTTCCAGGGGAAGGGTTCTCTTTAATGGAGAAGTGCCATCAGAAGAGGGAAAGAAAATAACATTTTTTAAAAATCGAATAGATCTGTCTTGGTTGTGCATCTGACACAGGACTCAAGTGGCTCAAAGTCAAATTAAGAGAGGAGAGACGATCCCACAGTACAATTTTTCTCTATCTCTGAGTGCTGTCAGTAAATAATACGTGTTTATCTTGTAGGTGAAATCTGGCTCACCTCTGGTGGTGGCCTTTGAGAAGGAAAGGTCCTATGGCTTGCCTAGTTATGTAACATATACTGTCAGCTTATCAGATCCAAGACTTGCAAGCAAAGGGTCTCTATCTACTACACTTACCATATCCAGCACAGGGACTGACCAATCTATCACAATCCCAGTGACAATGTTTTATGTACCTGACAGACCCTTATCAGTGAGACGTAAGTTTCTCTTTCTATATTTATACCTTCCATTGTAGTAGTCCCTTTAAAAAAAAATTAAATGTGCTATTGAAAACATCAGTGTTTTTTTAGTGCTGGATTGGCATAAGTTTTATCTCCAAAGCTATATGTAGGCAAATGTGGTAGTGTAGCATTGCTAGAACATAGATTTTATTGCATACAGATTTTTCCTAATTTGAAAAAGTTCAGAAAATCAGTGCCAGTTTGGTATTCAATGCCTCTGTATTCACCAACATCCCAGAACCTTCCCTTTCTAGGGCAGGTCTTCGTGCTTCCAAAAAGCTCGTACAAAAGGGAGGGGACCCAGAGAGTGGCATTAGATCTATGGCTTTAGTTGAAAGAGCAACCTGGGAAAGCACCAATTTGCACATAATTATGTTTGGGTGCATGCATGGGAATTTTTGCTGTTCACTCACCATTGATCTCTCAGGAAGCACAGCATCATACTCTTAACTGATAATTCTTTAAAGCTGTATTTTAAGGATAATGGTATAACATTTTCAGGGGCTCTGGAAAGCAATTAATATTGACATTTAAATATATTTTTGAACTATCACAGGCATGCACATTCCAAACGTTGCTTTGAAATAGTCAAATAATGTTATTTAAATAGATAGCACAATCGCATTAAAAACAGTTTAGGGTGTTAGGTCTGTTTATAACATGGATACCCATATATCTTCTTTTCAATATGATCCTCAGATGAACCAAGCTTATTCCAACACTTCCTTGATTCCTATCAAGCCATGTTTTTCACACTTTTTGCACTACTAGCAGGGATGGCTGTTACAGTAATAGGTAAGTGTCAAGGAGTTCTGAAGCATTCCTCCCCCCTTAATGTTTTCATATTTTGTGTGGTTTCAACTTAATTTCTGCCCATTTGTTCTGCCATGTCTTTCAGTGCACTATGCTGTTTTCTCACCAAAGGAGCAGCTCACTCACCCAGCTTTTCTCCCAAGGACGAGTCCTGAGCATAGACAACGTAAGCAGATCTTCACCATTTTGAATTGAAACAAACTTTTCTCGCTTGAACTATTGTACTGCATAAACATTGCAGCAAGGGAGAGTGTTCCCCTCAGAGTAGACTGCCTGAGCCAAGTGGCATAACTGTACTTTGCAGGATACTGAAACTTGCCAATTTTGACTCTTATCACCTCACACAGGTTTCTTATTTAATTGTGGCTCCTCTGAGCCAATGGGCACACTAATTTTAGTTCTGTGCTTATGAAAGGAAACTACAAGAGCAGCTGTAACACTAAACCAAATCCTCTCTTCTTCTTAAAATGGCACAACTTTCAAAGAAAGTCAATCAGCTCGTGATAAACCCCAAAGAGATGTTTTGCCCCTCTTTTTTCTTATATAGCAGGGTGGGGAACTTGTGGCTGTGGGTGTTTTTGGATTCCAACTCCCATCAGGATGGCCATTGGTCAGGGATGATGGGAGTTGGAGTCCAACAGTGTCTGGAGGGTCAAAGGTTGCCCCTACCTGTTGCAGTGGTTCTCATTACAGAACACAACATTTGGAAATGGGGGGAAAGTTTCCATTTTCACTAAATTCATAGACTTTCTTCAGCTGCTATCTGTATACAGTAGTTAAAAGCAGCCCCAGAGGCTGCAGTTGGGAGCAGAATAGTATTGAGGAAAAATATTGTTGATCCTTTTCCCCACCCGCTATTTGTAGGTCCCCAGCTGCTTTTCTACCTATTGTCATCTTAAGGCTAGTTCTCAATGGCCTGATAAACTGTGGCTGAGCTTTCCTACTTCAGATTGTATACACATGTTCTTCCATAAAAAACAACTTCTCTCACCATGGAAACCAGGACAAGGACTCTAATCTAGCCTTTACCTGACATGCTAATGTTCTGTATGGAGCAGTGTTGCTGGGGGGTTTTTGTGGAGGAGTTTTCAGACATGTCAGGCCATCTGCAATCTGAAGTGTTATTTGTGAGAAATAGGTCTTAGCTGGTAGAACACTTGTTCGGAATAGTTGGTTGACGTGGCATTGTGCCTGATTTGTTCTCAAGATTGTTATTTAATGTTCAGTCTTACAAAGTTACATCCTGCCAATAGCTCAAGGCAGATATCCCTGAAGCCATCTCACATTATATTAGGGGAATTATTTTCAAAAGTCAAAATACAGTGGAACCTTGGTTCTCAAACGGCTTAGTTGACGAACAAATTGGCTCTTGAATGCCGAAAACCTGGAAGTACCGTAAATGTTCTGGTTTTCGAACGTGTTTTGGAAGCCGAATGTCTGATGCAGTTGTCAGCTATTGTTTCTGGGGCGCCTGCACCAATCGGAAGCCGCTTCTTGTTTTTTTAATGTTTCGGAAGTTGAACCGACTTCCGGAACGGAATATGTTCGAGAACCAAGGTACCACTATATTTGAAACAAAATCTACACAGCAGTAAGACAATAACAGCAAATGCTGGTAATCTTGCATCCCTCCTCTACAGATGATTTTAAATGAATAGTGGATACTTTTTAAAAAGTAATACTGAATATTTGTGTTCTGCGGCATTAAAACCATACTGGCCACATATGACACTGAAGACCACAATGACCTCTGCCACTACTTTCAAAATGCCCCCCACCTCCACCTTCTCCCAGTATCCTATTCACTGAATTGAAAATGGCTTGATAAAAATTTCATATATAAAGGGTAGGATTCAACTAAGTTGTGTGCACCTAATGAGGTTCACGGGTGCAATGGGATGTCTCCCACTTCTCCTTCCCCCGCAGCCTGAATCATGTTTTTGTGACTCCATGAAGATCCTTAACATGAAACAATCTAGCAACATTTTTATCATATATATGAATAATAATTCTGCCTTTTGTTTATAAATGTAGGATTTCCTGCTCGATCTGCAACTTCCTTCAGTTCCTCATCTTCAGGCACCATTAATGGCTCTCCCACCAGACTGTGGAGTCCTGGTTATGCTTCACAGTAGACAGAGCTTTTTCCCTCTCAAAAGACTCTTGTTTGTATTTTAAAGTACTAGTGCTTTTACTGGTAACTAATTCATTACCTGATGGTAGCTTGTCAAAGCTTAGCTTTTTGCTCAGTTTATTGCGACTCTCTTTCTTTGACGAATGCAACAAAATTTCTGTATACCTTAATTCACCATGCCCATATTATTTAAGGGTAGTAGAACCTACTCTTCTACAATCTATCATTATTAACAGTACTATCTGGATGTTGGGAGAGGAATTTATGGTTATTGCCCAGTATCTGTGTTGATCTAGCTTGCCTTTTCTTTCTTTGTATACTTCAGTTAATACTAGTTGTACCTCCTAGTTGTCCGTATCAATGCAGTGCATATGTTTGTTTACTTCCTGTGGAAATTGTATTTTTATAGTTTCATAATGAGGCTTAATGCAGATAAGGAAGAGAGATACAAGGACATAAACCAAAAACGTGAAAGGGATATATGCTTTTAAAGCCTAAAGTTTTAGTTTGGTTACAGATTTTATTAATTTATTTTGAGACTCAGGAATGAAAGTGCTGCACTATTACATTCTCACACCCTTTAGCCTTATAAATAATTTGAATTCCCCAGTTTAGAAAGTAGTTATGCTGTAATAACTATTGAATAGTTGTGCCTTTTTTGTGTAAGAATTGTAGTAGGGTCTCCTCTCACCTAAAAATAGTCAGCATGCACTTCACCAGTTGCTGCAAGTACCAAGACCCTCTGCTATTTACCTGCAAATGGATTTTTTATTATAGTTATTCTTTGACTATGCAGGGTTGTTTTTTTCTTTAAAAAAACAGGAATAGTTTTATTTTAAGGAAAAGTTTATTTTATGCTGAGCCTTTTTTTAAAGAAAATAATGTTGATATAAAGTGGGTGACCGTGTATTTTTTTAGTTCTTTGCAAATGTTAAATACCTCATCAGAAACTGGCCACATTTGGGCATCATGCTAAATCAGCGCTGGGGAATGTCTTTAGCTTCATGGGCCAGATCCTTTTCCAAATATGTCTTGTGGGTCAAATTTGGACAGGTAAGTGACCTACCTGTCAATCTCTTGGTGTTACAAATGACATTTCTATCCTTTGAACTGCCAAATGCCTGGAAGGAAAGGCACTCCTAAAAGCAAGCTTTCCCCCTTTGTTTGCAGTGAAACAGCTTCTGAAATGAAGGGGGAAACTTGCTTTTAGCAGCACCTTGCTGCCTGCTGCATACTTAGAAAATTAGCCAAATTGAGCAGGTAGGGGTGCACAACAGGGTTTCCTGCAGGGAGCTCTCTTGCACGCCCAGATCCAGCAAGGTTGCCCTTGCTGGGTTCCTGCTTTGTGCAACGCTTCAGAGGCTCCCGACAATCAGTTTGTTATTAGATTCTTTGGAAGAAGCACAAGGAGGCTTTGGCCAAGGGGTGCCCTTTTGGCTGAGTCAAGCCCCACCTTTACCTGTATGATGCCATGTGTAGGAAACACCCAAACCACCCTGGTGGGCCAAATTGGCCATACAAAACCATGCAAAATTGGCCCACAAAAGTAAGGTTCCTCACCTGCGTGCTAAAAAAAAATAGCTCCAAGGATGAGGCATCAGAATCCTAAACTGTGGCTAATGCTGATTAGAATATTCAGATTTATAACCTATGGTTTTAAGTTCCTTGTTTCAGTGAGCCAAAGTGACAAACAATTCCAGTTTGTCAAGTCTGAAGAATATGGTACGTTGTGGTAAATCTGAACTAGAAATGGAAAGCTTCCACATTCCTCCTGAGTGCATGGGAGTGGGGCTCATACAAGCCCAAAGCCCACTGTGGTTTATTGGCCAAGGCTCCGATGTGGCCAGTGAGTCTCACTGAGCACCTCTTGACCTGATACTGTGGCCTGGATTAGGACCCTTATACTTGAAGTGCTGCATGAGTGTCATGGAAATGTGGATAAGGGAGGGTACACAAAAGAGCAGTTCAGTCCTCACAAACTGACTCCCGCAACAGGAAATATTTTTATTTTTGTTGCGCTGTCTATACGGTTGTGAACTTCCCACGTGAACGTGTGCATGCCTTAGCTCTACTGACGTCAGTGCAGTTATTGTTCATTTCAAGCAGAACAAAAAAATTCCCCAAGGATTTAGAAATACAGCTGGTACAATAAATACTTTGTGTCGGCATGTAATCTACAATATGCACAGGTAGCCAAAGAAGTAACAACATACCACCACATATAGTATAAATTTGGACTGGAAACGTCACATGGTTTCTTGTGGACTTTTCTTCCTTCCTTTTTTCATACAATGGTTGCTGGGAAGTTCAGTGTCTACAACAACCAGCAGTGTGGTTCTTCGATGCCATAGCAGTAAGGAACTCAAAGATTGACCTGGAGTAATTGTTTCTAAATTCCAATTCACTAGCTCAAAGCTTCTGAAATGCCTGGCTGTTCAGTATTTACTGGGCCCAGAAGTAGGTCGCTGTGCAAATGCAGTGTTGCCAATCTGCCAGGAAACAAGACTGCCAACAAAATACAAAGGTGAAGTTTTTGCAGAGGTTCAACAAAAAAGAATGTGATGTTTACCAAGTGAATATTCTCTAGGTCTGGTCTTTGTACTGTGGCTGACATCCAACTGTGACAGCCCACTTGTACAACAGATTTCTGCTCAGCCAATAGGCGTTCCCTTTCTTTTCCTTCCTCCTATAATCCCCAACTGATCCAAAACTGCCATGAAGATTTGGAGAACCCTCTGGAATAGATCAGTGACATGGGGGGAGGGGCTACAAGAGGCAGGAGAACGGTGGGGTCCCATCACATTATCTGATGTGACATTGGATATCACCTACTGTCTGGTGTTGGGATTGTATCATAAACACCTTCTTTTCAACCCTAAGTATTAATAATTAACATTTAACAGGGATCAGTTTAGAACAAGAAATCTTAGTGCCTAATTCTAACACTGTGAGTGTATGTGACTGTGAACAATCCTTATTGTGATGCTTTAAAAAATGTCAATGCAGGGAATATTTCATGGAAACTTTGAAAGTTGTACAAAGATACTGTGACAAAGTTGTATTTGTATATTGAAAAGTTTTTGCTTGGTTTCCTACAGTTTATTTGCTTGAGAAATAAAAATATGGTTTAACACAAAAGCATTACCTAAAAATTATTAAATATAAACATTCAACCTTAGACATTTTTGTAATATAATCATGATGAGATGGATGTATAAATTGGTAACAAGGGAAGGGAAAACTTATACATGCAATACAGAATAATAATAAACAAAAGGCTCTGGAAGAAGAGCAGGGGGGCGTTGACGTTAACTGTCTTTTCACAATCTCCATGTTTTTGTTTTCTCACCCAGCTGTCAAAGGAATAGCCTTTACATTTGGGGATAGCATTTCCTTCTAATTCAAAGACAGCTACTGAGTTCATTGGGAGACGACCAGAGGTTCCCGGTTGCCCTAGGAATGTCTTTCAAGTAAAGTAGGCAGTGGCATCTGAGTTAAATTCTTATAAGCTCTGTTTTTACCCTAAATAAACTTTTATTTTGCTCTGTGAACCCTCCTCTTTCTGGGTACCAAAACAGAGTGATAGGGGAATAGGAAAGGGAGGGAAGATATAAGACCTTTTTCTAATGATGATGGTTGCCCTGGTTATTCCACCTAATATGTCTCTAGCTTTAAAATTTCTGCACCTACTGTGCTTAAACACTCTAGTGCCTTACATTTTACTGAAAAGCAGGTGTTGCAGTTTTCTATGAGAAAACTGAAGCACCCCCAAATCTAGAGAGAGCTAAAAAGAAAGTGTGTTTGGTTTTGGTAGCAGCTGATTAGAGTTTTGTGGGTTTATTGGCATTTCTTTTTAATAGGAACCATGTGAGGGTCAACTCAAAGAGGTTGGTAAAAAAAAACCAACAACACACATTGCTTAAAATCTATAGGCATATAACATTTTGAAGGTTTCTAATTTTGTGCTCTTTCCACTGAATTCAGTAGAGAATTGGATGTTAACTGCTCTTGAGCTGTGGTTGGCTGTAGTGCACATGTCCAAACACTGTTATTAAGACAAGTGGCTCTGAAGAACCCTTGGGAAGTCTGAACCCTGAAGGCTCTCCAAGCTATTGGTTCCAGACAAAACACAGTCCGACCACAAGAGGAAGATACTGATGTGTCTAGACTAGCTGCCTTCCTTTTTAACATGGCCTGCCACAGAAAACAGCCTGTGAATGTTCTGTGATCTGTCACTGATTTATCCCTCTTGCCTGATTTTCCCACACTTAAACTTGTATTTCTATAGCATCATATTATTTCCATAACTGGCTTAAACTTAATGATGTGTGATTAGAATTAGTTTCTTCTCCATACTACTGGGTCAGTCTTTTACTCTTCCCCTACTGTGATACTTGGAAGAAAGGGAACAATCCAGAAGAAAGACAGCATGGAACAGGGAAAGGCGCATGTAGTGGTTGTGCCCCCCAAGTGGCTAACATGACACCTACCTACAACATTTAATAGATTCTTGTAATTACGAGCACAGTACCATTATACATTGTTGAAGGCGGAACCTGCTATATATGGTATTTATGTATTTGCTTACAGTGAGTACATGACAGTGGGGTCCCAGGGTTAAATGTAGATTTTTTATATTGGGACTGAGGAACTTGAGATCCAGGAGCCAAATGCCAGAGGGTTCCCTATCTGAGCCTTAGATCTCTCCCAGCCAACACCCTTCCCTTCTTCACACCACAATCGTTTGCCTGGTTGGAATATGTCCTGGAACCCTTAGTGCCACTTGCCTATCTTGATGGAGTGGGGTGTGAGAATGTATGTAGAAACTAGCCTACTGTACAAAGATTAATAATAATAATAATAATTTATAATAATAATTTATTATTTATACCCCGCCCATCTGGCTGAGTTTCCCCAGCCACTCTGGGCGGCTTCCAACAGAAAAATAAAACACAGTGATCTATTAAACATTAAAAGCCTCCCTAAACAGGGCTGCCTTCAGATGCCTTCTAAAGGTCTGGTAATTGTTGTTCTCTTTGACCTCTGGTGGGAGGGCATTCCACAGGGTGGGCGCCACTACCGAGAAGGCCCTCTGCCTAGTTCCCTGCAACTTGGCTTCCCGTAGCGAGGGAACCACCAGAAGGCCCTCAGTGCTGGACCTCAGTGTCCGGGCAGAACGATGGAGGTGGAGACGCTCCTTCAGGTATACTGGACCGAGGCCATTCAGGGCTTTAAAGGTCAGCACCAACACTTTGAACTGTGCTTGGAAACGTACTGGGAGCCAATGTAGATCTTTCAAGACCGGTGTTATGTGGTCTCGGCGGCCGCTCCCAGTCACCAGTCTAGCTGCCACATTCTGGATTAGTTGTAGTTTCCGAGTCACCTTCAAAGGTAGCCCCATGTAGAGCGCATTGCAGTAGTCCAAGCGAGCAATAACTAGAGCATGCACCACTCTGGTGAGACAGTCTGCAGGCAGGTAGGGTCTCAGCCTGCGTACCAGATGGAGCTGATAGACAGCTGCCCTGGACACAGAATTGACCTGCGTCTCCATGGACAGCTGTGAGTCCAGAATGACTCCCAGGCTGCACACCCGGTCCTTCAGGGGCACAGTTACCCCATTCAGGACCAGGCAGTCCTCCACACCTGCCCGCCTCCTGTCCCCCACAAACAGTACTTCTGTCTTGTCAGGATTCAACCTCAATCTGTTAGCCGCCATCCATCCTCCAACCACCTCCAGGCACTCACACAGGACCTTCACTGCCTTCACTGGTTCTGATTTGAAAGAGAGGTAGAGCTGGGTATCATCCGCATACTGATGAACACCCAGCCCAAACCCCCTGATGATCTCTCCCAGCGGCTGCATGTAGATGTTAAAAAGCATGGGGGATAGGACAGAATCCTGAGGCACCCCACAAGTGAGAGCCCAGGGGTCTGAACACTCATCCCCCACCACCACTTTCTGAACACGGCCCAGGAGGAAGGAGCGGAACCACTGTATAACAGTGCCCCCAGCTCCCAACCCCTCTAGACGGTCCAGAAGGATGTTATGGTTGATGGTGTCAAAAGCCAATGAGAGATCCAGCAGAACTAGGAAACAGCTCTCACCTTTGTTCCTAGCCCGCCGGAGATCATCAACCAGTGCAACCAAGGCAGTTTCAGTCCCATGATGAGGCCTGAATCCCGACTGGAAGGGATCCAAATGGTCCGCTTCTTCCAGGCGTGCCTGGAAGATAAAGTTTACATTTCTTGCTCTGTCCACTTTTGCCTCTTACCTTGCCCATCACTGGCACGTGAGCCTCAGAAGGTTGCCCAGAAGGGAATGCAGTGCATGGGCTGACTGATTCCTGTTTTAGATACTCAGATATTGCATCATTATTATGTATCTGGTCTGCAGAATCTGCAAGGTATGTGTTAAATTCAAATTAATCTGGAAAAACTTTGAGGGTACAGTAAATGCAATTCCCTACTTAAGATTCATCTAGATCTGTTTTAGAGTGATTCTTCAACCTTTTTTCTTCAACCACACTGGCATAAATATTTAATCTTGATGTTCTTATGTCCACATGGATCTTTTCACTGCATGGACAAATTTCCATTGTGGACAGTGTTCTTTGAGACCAAATTAATAAATCCTTGGCTCTGACTTACCAGGTCCAGTGGAGGAATGAAGCTAAGGCCCTTTTTTAATACCGGTAGCTGCTGAAGTTTTCTGTATTTGGCCATAGTCATTCTGTCCCTTGTTGCAATGTCTCCAACAATGGAGAAGTCATGCTGGTCTTCCTAAATTGATCTAAATACATATCCTCTAAGTGTCTGAAATACACACTGAGTTTTAAATGTGTACGCACTTCTGTTGTTTGTTTAGGGTGTCCTCAAGTATCACAGGGCCTTTCCTACTCCCAGAATAGTAGGTCTCCAGCTGGAAAGTACATTTGGCACAAACAAACCATAGTGTATTACAGCTTTAATAAACAGGTATCTTCCCCTACCAGGTAATGTATTCCAAACTCATCCCCATACACTACTTTTTCTCTTTTTCTCTTTTAGATGCTCAAGTATGAAAGTCACAGCATGTGTAAGAACAACTCTTCTGCGTTCAGGGTATTTGCTCAGAGCTTGGCATTAGTAAGGATTACAAAACAGACAGTGGCATGGATCATCTTGAAATAAGTCTGCTAAAATCACAGTTAAATTGTGTCATCAGCTGTTGAATGAACTCATTCCTCCAAGGGATGGAAATGTCATGGTAATAAAGCTGAAGATATTTACTGAGTGGTAGCTGGCACCGAGTCAAGAACAGGGCTAGATCAGAAATAATGAATGCTCCTCAAAAACAACACCAACACAGGTGATTATTACAGAAGAATTACCTAAGATAAATTAACATACTAGAGATCTGTCTCCACCTCTTCCCAATTTAAACTTGCATTAGGATTAGTAGATTTCCCGATTCCCTATTTTGCCCAATTAAAGTTACCCTCAGGTTTTCTATGCTTTTCATGTGCAGACCATGCCAGAATCAGAGTATAGGATTTCATTCCAACCCGTTGGCAAAATGGCTCAGATCTGTCGCAAAGGATTTATAGCCTGAACTAAATGATGAGGCCACTTTCTTCAGGCAATGTGCAGTTGCTAAAATGTGCATTAAGCTGAGGAACTGCCGGGTGCGGTTTCTTTTCCTTTTAATAGTTAACGGCATTTCCCTGCACTGTCTCATGCCCAGAACTATAAATTGGACAGGCAATGGCCAGAAGTAGAATCAATGATATCTGGTCCCTAAAAACTAGATTAGATTTATGAAATGTGCCTTTCCTCCTGAGAACTATGCTGCCTGTGATGCCACAGTCCTGCTCTGACTGAGGATGAGCAGCGACATTTGGACAAATGTTTTGGGAAATCTGGATGTATGGCACATCATGTCAGCAGTGCTGATTTTGCTGATTTTTGCCTTAAAATAGCTCAAAATGGCAACAAAAAAAGCTCAACAACTTTCCTGTCTTTTTACTATTTGAAATATGGCAACCTTATTAATTAGTCACATGTATTCTACTTCTCCAGGGCTAAGTTGTTTAAAGCAGTTATGTGGGGAGCCCCAGATCTGTCTATCTGGCCCTCAGAAGTCTCCCCACTCTTCCAAAGTTACACCCCTCACTGCTCTCATTCATACATGCATTCTACATGCTATGAGCTTTCCGGAATGTGTCCTTCAAGTTTAATAGATGGTTTACACATGGAGGATAGAGAGGGGTGTCCCGGACCCCATCTACCACTGCCATGCAGTCCTCAGAAAGTTGCCCAGAAGGGAATGTGGCCCATCTATGCAGTAAGTGAAGAGTGTCCTCCTTTCTCATTTGACTCCCAGCTTGTCTAGAGGTTCACTAACACAGGATAATCAGGTTTGTTAGGCAACAGTAGATCTGCAGGTATTGCAGTTTTAAGTTAGTCCTTTTACACCACCTGCCCTCTTGAAGGGTAGTTTATGATATATGTGCACAGCATATTTTGCAATGGAAAGAATTTCATTTAAATTTGTGACGGGCAGATAAATATTTAGTATCACATTATTGTATATTGAATGAGGCCCATTATTACTCTCTGCTACAAGTGTGTACCATCATTACTCAGCTCTGGAGTTTATGACTATGCTTTATAGGATGCATATTGAACATATTGTTATGTGGTCTCGGCGGCCGCTCCCAGTCACCAGTCTAGCTGCCACATTCTGGATTAGTTGTAGTTTCCGAGTCACCTTCAAAGGTAGCCCCATGTAGAGCGCATTGCAGTAGTCCAAGCGAGCAATAACTAGAGCATGCACCACTCTGGTGAGACAGTCTGCAGGCAGGTAGGGTCTCAGCCTGCGTACCAGATGGAGCTGATAGACAGCTGCCCTGGACACAGAATTGACCTGCGTCTCCATGGACAGCTGTGAGTCCAGAATGACTCCCAGGCTGCACACCCGGTCCTTCAGGGGCACAGTTACCCCATTCAGGACCAGGCAGTCCTCCACACCTGCCCGCCTCCTGTCCCCCACAAACAGTACTTCTGTCTTGTCAGGATTCAACCTCAATCTGTTAGCCGCCATCCATCCTCCAACCACCTCCAGGCACTCACACAGGACCTTCACTGCCTTCACTGGTTCTGATTTGAAAGAGAGGTAGAGCTGGGTATCATCCGCATACTGATGAACACCCAGCCCAAACCCCCTGATGATCTCTCCCAGCGGCTGCATGTAGATGTTAAAAAGCATGGGGGATAGGACAGAATCCTGAGGCACCCCACAAGTGAGAGCCCAGGGGTCTGAACACTCATCCCCCACCACCACTTTCTGAACACGGCCCAGGAGGAAGGAGCGGAACCACTGTATAACAGTGCCCCCAGCTCCCAACCCCTCTAGACGGTCCAGAAGGATGTTATGGTTGATGGTGTCAAAAGCCAATGAGAGATCCAGCAGAACTAGGAAACAGCTCTCACCTTTGTTCCTAGCCCGCCGGAGATCATCAACCAGTGCAACCAAGGCAGTTTCAGTCCCATGATGAGGCCTGAATCCCGACTGGAAGGGATCCAAATGGTCCGCTTCTTCCAGGCGTGCCTGGAAGATAAAGTTTACATTTCTTGCTCTGTCCACTTTTGCCTCTTACCTTGCCCATCACTGGCACGTGAGCCTCAGAAGGTTGCCCAGAAGGGAATGCAGTGCATGGGCTGACTGATTCCTGTTTTAGATACTCAGATATTGCATCATTATTATGTATCTGGTCTGCAGAATCTGCAAGGTATGTGTTAAATTCAAATTAATCTGGAAAAACTTTGAGGGTACAGTAAATGCAATTCCCTACTTAAGATTCATCTAGATCTGTTTTAGAGTGATTCTTCAACCTTTTTTCTTCAACCACACTGGCATAAATATTTAATCTTGATGTTCTTATGTCCACATGGGTCTTTTCACTGCATGGACAAATTTCCATTGTGGACAGTGTTCTTTGAGACCAAATTAATAAATCCTTGGCTCTGACTTACCAGGTCCAGTGGAGGAATGAAGCTAAGGCCCTTTATTAATACCGGTAGCTGCTGAAGTTTTCTGTATTTGGCCATAGTCATTCTGTCCCTTGTTGCAATGTCTCCAACAATGGAGAAGTCATGCTGGTCTTCCTAAATTGATCTAAATACATATCCTCTAAGTGTCTGAAATACACACTGAGTTTTAAATGTGTACGCACTTCTGTTGTTTGTTTAGGGTGTCCTCAAGTATCACAGGGCCTTTCCTACTCCCAGAATAGTAGGTCTCCAGCTGGAAAGTACATTTGGCACAAACAAACCATAGTGTATTACAGCTTTAATAAACAGGTATCTTCCCCTACCAGGTAATGTATTCCAAACTCATCCCCATACACTACTTTTTCTCTTTTTCTCTTTTAGATGCTCAAGTATGAAAGTCACAGCATGTGTAAGAACAACTCTTCTGCGTTCAGGGTATTTGCTCAGAGCTTGGCATTAGTAAGGATTACAAAACAGACAGTGGCATGGATCATCTTGAAATAAGTCTGCTAAAATCACAGTTAAATTGTGTCATCAGCTGTTGAATGAACTCATTCCTCCAAGGGATGGAAATGTCATGGTAATAAAGCTGAAGATATTTACTGAGTGGTAGCTGGCACCGAGTCAAGAACAGGGCTAGATCAGAAATAATGAATGCTCCTCAAAAACAACACCAACACAGGTGATTATTACAGAAGAATTACCTAAGATAAATTAACATACTAGAGATCTGTCTCCACCTCTTCCCAATTTAAACTTGCATTAGGATTAGTAGATTTCCCGATTCCCTATTTTGCCCAATTAAAGTTACCCTCAGGTTTTCTATGCTTTTCATGTGCAGACCATGCCAGAATCAGAGTATAGGATTTCATTCCAACCCGTTGGCAAAATGGCTCAGATCTGTCGCAAAGGATTTATAGCCTGAACTAAATGATGAGGCCACTTTCTTCAGGCAATGTGCAGTTGCTAAAATGTGCATTAAGCTGAGGAACTGCCGGGTGCGGTTTCTTTTCCTTTTAATAGTTAACGGCATTTCCCTGCACTGTCTCATGCCCAGAACTATACATTGGACAGGCAATGGCCAGAAGTAGAATCAATGATATCTGGTCCCTAAAAACTAGATTAGATTTATGAAATGTGCCTTTCCTCCTGAGAACTATGCTGCCTGTGATGCCACAGTCCTGCTCTGACTGAGGATGAGCAGCGACATTTGGACAAATGTTTTGGGAAATCTGGATGTATGGCACATCATGTCAGCAGTGCTGATTTTGCTGATTTTTGCCTTAAAATAGCTCAAAATGGCAACAAAAAAAGCTCAACAACTTTCCTGTCTTTTTACTATTTGAAATATGGCAACCTTATTAATTAGTCACATGTATTCTACTTCTCCAGGGCTAAGTTGTTTAAAGCAGTTATGTGGGGAGCCCCAGATCTGTCTATCTGGCCCTCAGAAGTCTCCCCACTCTTCCAAAGTTACACCCCTCACTGCTCTCATTCATACATGCATTCTACATGCTATGAGCTTTCCGGAATGTGTCCTTCAAGTTTAATAGATGGTTTACACATGGAGGATAGAGAGGGGTGTCCCGGACCCCATCTACCACTGCCATGCAGTCCTCAGAAAGTTGCCCAGAAGGGAATGTGGCCCATCTATGCAGTA
This sequence comes from Zootoca vivipara, assembly GCF_965207765.1. Lineage (NCBI taxonomy): Eukaryota > Metazoa > Chordata > Lepidosauria > Squamata > Lacertidae > Zootoca > Zootoca vivipara. The sequence goes on along the minus strand of NC_142584.1, from coordinate 76,376,926 downwards.
AGTGAAGAGTGTCCTCCTTTCTCATTTGACTCCCAGCTTGTCTAGAGGTTCACTAACACAGGATAATCAGGTTTGTTAGGCAACAGTAGATCTGCAGGTATTGCAGTTTTAAGTTAGTCCTTTTACACCACCTGCCCTCTTGAAGGGTAGTTTATGATATATGTGCACAGCATATTTTGCAATGGAAAGAATTTCATTTAAATTTGTGACGGGCAGATAAATATTTAGTATCACATTATTGTATATTGAATGAGGCCCATTATTACTCTCTGCTACAAGTGTGTACCATCATTACTCAGCTCTGGAGTTTATGACTATGCTTTATAGGATGCATATTGAACATTCATCTTCACTTAGCCTCTGGCACTTATGAAAAATACCTTGTGCAGTAAGCTGACTCCCCACCCCCCACCCCACCCCAAGAGCCTGCTTCTCTGAATGAAGGTTAGAGTTGACTTTATGCGTGCAGGGTTTGTTGTTGTCACTGCTTTTTATATTAATGGTCAGGAAACTAGCTCATGTTACTCATGGCTGTAGGAGCAGGATTCTGGGTTAGAGGGATATTTGCATATTGGTTACACTGATTTGTGTATATTTCATTGGCAGCAAACTAAAACCTAATTATACTTCCTGGATTTTTTTGAAAATTGCACATTGAAGGGTTAGTGCAGAGGTTAATATTAACAGCACAATCCTATGTGACCTTGCCTGGTAGTAAGCACCATTGAATACCAGGGAAAATACTACTAAGTAAGCACATAGAAGAATGGGCTGTAATCCTGTAAAAAGACTATGTTCATCCTAGTAATTTTGGAGCACTCTGTTACCTCCTGCCTTGCCCATCCCACCCCCATTATTCTTACCTCACGAGGTGCTTTTCAATGTTTAGCAGGGAATGCACAGCTGTCTGGACTGGGGGGTTGCCCTGTGGAGTAGATGGAGGTGGCATTTTCAGTCTTGCCTGGAGTAGCAAAACATCCTGAATATTAACAGCAACCTAATCCAAAGGTGGGGGTCCTGTTGCTCTCCAGGTGTTCCTGTATTACAGCTCCCATCATCCCTAACTATTGACCATACTGATCGGGGTTTATGGGAGTTGGGGTCCAACAATATCTGAAGGGCCAGTTGTGAACTGAAAAGGATCAGTTGTGTCTGTTAGAACTTGAGCAGAACCGTTCTCTTGCCTAACTGAACACTGAGGAGCTATATTGAATGAAGACGAAACATAAACAAATGTCAAGATAGTGATTTATAATAACAGTTAAAAATAATAATCCTAAATGACAAAGTGAGGAATTGATAGTTCAAGTCTGGCTCATGTACTGTGGCTATAAATACACATTCTCTGCTCATCTTGCTTTAAATGGATTTTATTTTTATCCCGTAATTTACCTAGCTTTGACATGGTTTTCGAGCAGAGTGTTTGTTTGTGGTATAATCAGCAATCAGACCCAAAGATCTAGGCAAAGTAATCTTCACAGCACAAGAATCACTTTTTCCTTATAGTAAGGTCGGATCCAAGTTGTCTCAACCACACAGTCTCCATAAATAGAAAATGAGAAAAATCTACGAGTTCTGACCCAGCTCCTCTTCCCTTTCCCACCTTCCTTCCTCCCTCAACCAGCATTCTGTTTTACTTTAGTTTCCTTTTTATTGTTATTGTTATATTTGTGTTTGTAGTGTTGATATAGACTGAAAACAAAATTCAGTGAAAATACTATTACTATACATAATAAAAATGAAAGCATCACCCTTCATTGTTGACCAAAGCTGCTGCAGAGACCTCCATTCTGAGAGCTTCACTGGCTCATAGGTTTTCAGGCAAAGTTCTTCTATGATCCTTTCAATAGCAAAGTGCTCTGGCCCAACCCACAGTTTTGGAAGAATGCCTGCACTCACTTCAGTTTTCCCGTGTTAGGAAGCCACTCTTTCTCCTGGGTGGCACCTCATCTTTGTGAAAGATGAGGGAGGCTCACCAGGCTAGTTTCTTCATTGGCTTTTATGAGTTAATCAAAGTATCCTTATTTTGAAAGGCTTTTGAAGAAGCTGGTGAATAAAATTTTATTGCTGCTGATTCTGCATTTTTATAGATTTTTAGCTTTCTGTTTGTTGTGGTTTCTTTTTTATATTTTTACTTCTTTGGGCTTTGAATTGTATTTGGAGTGATTTTTATGTGAACCTCCTGAGTGCCAAAGACACACACACACACACACACACACACACACACACACACACATATATATATATATATATATATATATATATATATATATATATATATATATATACAGTCATACCTTGGTTTAAGTACGCTTCGGTTTGAGTACTTTCAGTTTAAGTACTCCGCGGACCCATCTGGAACAGATGAATCCATAAATATATCACATACATTCTTATAACCCATTTAACTTAATTTCCCACAACTGATAAGTTCAAATTTCCTTCTTGTGAAAATGTTTTGGTTGAGATTATTTTGGGGTGCAGAGGTGTAAATAAAAATAATGTGCAATGCAGGGATACACATAATTCATCTTTAAGAAGCAATAAGAGAAAATGTGCAGGTCAACGTTTTAAAGATTACAGATGAACAGAGAGGCCCTGTCAAGGTGACATACTGTCATGAATTCATTGCACTGGCACAATGACAATGCATACCACTGGCATTACAGCACATGAGGATAGGAAGCCTCAGTTCAAGAACAGACCTGAAGCCACTGGAGCGGAGTGGATCCCACTGAATTAAGAGGTTTCATTGGGGCCTGTTCAGTCAGAGATTCAAAAAGGAAGGTTGAAGGTGAATGGTCACTTGGATGAGAGATCTGTGGCCTTGTCCAGAGTGAAACCAAGTGAATCTGTCCATGTTTATGCAGTCTTTATCAACAGTCATTCAAAAATGTGTTTATTCTTAATGGGACAAAGCCTAAGCTTTTGTGGAGGACAGTCAACAAGAACTCAGGTACTGCAAGCTTCCTTTTCATGACGGAGGTCTGCACTTACACATCCTCATTCAGGAAGGTAGGATTACTCTAAATAAAGGTAACATACTGGTAATGACCTTTTTAAAAAACCACCCCAAAATATATTAGAAAATGTAAGTTTAGGAATGGGGAGTGAGGTATCTATGTGTGTGGTGTTGGAGTGGTTAGGAAACGCTGATCACACACCTTATTTCTATCAAGCTGGCAAATAAATATCTGGAATCCCACATGCTGCAACAAGTGAATCTTGCCAAGCCAATATCTAATTTTGTCACTACTTGAAGCATCCATTCCTGGTATATCATGCCAAATGGACATTTTATATACGTTACCTTTACAGGAGGGACAGTGCTGTCCTGTTCACTTTTGATATGACTGCTGACAGCAATGCTTTCCCCTTTGCATTAGCTGACAATGTCGGTTTGCTTAATTATATAGAGCACCTGACTTTCGACCTTGAAAACTCAGAGGCATTGCAACCTCCTGGCAAAAATCCAGCCTGAATCATTATCTCCAAATCCAGGCTTGGTGGCTTTGTCTCTGCAGTCATGGTCCATCTCTTCAGATCTCTCTGCTGTTCTGTTCATTCAGTCCATTGCCAAGGCAAGAAAACAGTCCAGCACATCCACTGCCACGCCTGCAGATATAAAGGAGAAATGGAGCTGTGTGTCACCAGCATATTGCTGACAACATATAGCCAAAATCCAGATGGACCCCCCCCCCCCCGCACTCAGCAGTTTCAGGTAGATGTTAAACAGCATGGGGGATAAAATCAGAGCCTGCAGAACCCCACATTGAAAGACTCCACAGGGCCAAATAACACTCCCCAAACATCACCCTCTGGAAACATCCATCCAAGTAGGAACCCAACCACCACAAAGCAGTGCCACCCATTCCCCAGCTTGGACAACTGCTCCAGAAGGATACCATGACACTGAGAGGTCAAGGAGAATTAACAGGGAGAAATGAATTAATTAAAATAAAATAAAATACATTTGTTACTCCAGCTAATGAGATGTGAGTATACAAACAAGCTTCTGTACCTTTATCATTTCCTAGTATAGAAAATATTACACATTTAGCAGCCTTTGCTGATAAAGTGGGCAGGGTCAATGGTCCAGCATAGGCACCTTATAAGCTCAAGTCCAATAGTGTTTTCCTTTTAAGAATCCAAAAGCGGGACAGGGGAGCACTTCATTAGAAGCACATTTGTAACACATCGTGACTCTCAACTGGGAACCAATGAATGTTTTGTCTCACCCATAAAGTGACATTTTCAGCTTCTAAACTAAACTGATCTCATGAGATGCAAAACCAGAATGCTAATATTAAAAACAACAGCATGCCTAATATATGGTAGAAATGCACTATTATGTATAACAACAGGAAGGAAGAAAAATATGCAGTATGTTTCATCATATCCCCAATAGTAATGGAAAAGAACTCATACCCTTCTGAAATAATGCAAATTGTATTTTGCGTGTGACAAGAACCAGGAAGCACCATAAATTATCCAGCATTTGGACAGGTATTTATTATAGTGGTGGTTGTCACCCACGCACCTTAAACAGCACTGTCTTAACCATCACTGTTTCGCTTTTTGTTTTCTCAGTTGCGCCATCCTTTCCAGGTGAATCTCATCTCTATTTTTTTGAAGGAAGCAAGTGGTTGTGCTTTTGTTGGGACAGCACAAGTCATTTTGCTGCCTGAGGGTAAGGGCAAGGTAGCACTCCTGTCCACCCACCCATCCCCACTCTGCTGTTGTTCCATGTACCAGAAGAGCAGTTGAAACTTCTTCCAACAGTGGCAATGGGACATCC